>NC_134362.1:19378475-19428475 GCF_048569485.1 Anomaloglossus baeobatrachus
CAGCATACACCCAGATCTAATGGCGGCAGGGACAGCATACACCCAGATATAATGGCGGCAGGCACAGCATACACCCAGATATAATGGCGGCAGGGACAGCATACACCCAGATCTAAGGGCCGCAGGGACAGCATACACCCAGATCTAAGGGCCGCAGGGACAGCATACACCCAGATCTAATGGCGGCAGGCACAGCATACACCCAGAACTAATGGCGGCAGGCACCGTAACCACCCAGAACTAATGGCGGCAGGCACCGTATACACCCAGATCTAATGGCGGCAGGGACAGCATACACCCAGATCTAATGGCTGCAGGCACCGTATACACCCAGATCTAATGGCGGCAGGGACAGCATACACCCAGATCGAATGGCGGCAGGGACAGCATACACCCAGATCGAATGGCGGCAGGGACAGCATACACCCAGATCGAATGGCTGCAGGCACCGTATACACCCAGATCTAATGGCTGCAGGCACCGTATACACCCAGATCTAATGGCGGCAGGGACAGCATACACCCAGATCTAATGGCGGCAGGGACAGCATACACCCAGATCTAATGGCTGCAGGGACAGCATACACCCAGATCTAATGGCGGCAGGGACAGCATACACCCAGATCTAATGGCGGCAGGGACAGCATACACCCAGATCTAATGGCGGCAGGGACAGCATACACCCAGATCTAATGGCGGCAGGGACAGCATACACCCAGATCTAATGGCGGCAGGGACAGCATACACCCAGATCTAATGGCGTCAGGCTGTCTTGCTAGATACTGAATTATTGATGGATCAAATAATATCTGGGATCACTCCTATCTTATGATTATGATTTGATTCCTATCTAATCACACATTCTTTCAGTCATATCACATTGGTATCACACAGGCACAGCATACACCCAAATCTAATGGCGTCAGGCACAGCATACACCCAGATCTAATGGCGGCAGGCACAGTATACACCCAGATCTAATGGCGGCAGGCACAGCATACACCCAGATCTAAGGGCGGCAGGGACAGCATACACCCAGATCTAAGGGCGGCAGGGACAGCATACACCCAGATCTAAGGGCGGCAGGGACAGCATACACCCAGATCTAATGGCGGCAGGCACAGCATACACCCAGATCTAATGGTGGCAGGCACAGCATACATCCAGATCCAATGGTGGCAGGCACAGTATACACCCAGATCTAATGGTGGCAGGGACAGCATAAACCCAGATCTAATGGCGGCAGGGACAGCATAAACCCAGATCTAATGGCGGCAGGGACAGCATACATCCAGATCCAATGGTGGCAGGCACAGTATACACCCAGATCTAATGGCGGCAGGGACAGCATAAACCCAGATCTAAGGGCGGCAGGCACAATATACACCCAGATCTAATGGCGGCAGGCACCGTATACACCCAGATCTAATGGCGGCAGGCACCGTATACACCCAGATCTAATGGCGGCATGCACAGTATACACCCAGATCTAATGGCGGCAGACACAATATACACCCAGATCTAATGGCGGCAGGCACAGTATACACCCAGATCTAATGGCGGCAGGCACAATATACACCCAGATCTAATGGCGGCAGGCACAATATACACCCAGATCTAATGGCGGCAGGCACAGTATACACCCAGATCTAATGGCGGCAGGCACAATATACACCCAGATCTAATGGCGGCAGACACAATATACACCCAGATCTAATGGCGGCAGGCACAGTATACACCCAGATCTAATGGCGGCAGGCACAATATACACCCAGATCTAATGGCGGCAGGCACAATATACACCCAGATCTAATGGCGGCAGGCACAGTATACACCCAGATCTAATGGCGGCAGGCACCGTGTACACCCAGATCTAATGGCGGCAGGCACCGTATACACCCAGATCTAATGGCGGCAGGCACAGTATACACCCAGATCTAATGGCGGCAGGCACAATATACACCCAGATCTAATGGCGGCAGGCACAGTATACACCCAGATCTAATGGCGGCAGGCACCGTATACACCCAGATCTAATGGCGGCAGGCACCGTATACACCCAGATCTAATGGCGGCAGGCACCGTATACACCCAGATCTAATGGCGGCATGCACAGTATACACCCAGATCTAATGGCGGCATGCACAGTATACACCCAGATCTAATGGCGGCAGGCACAGTATACACCCAAATGTAATGGCCACAGGCAGGTACAGTATGTAACTATACATTATACCTCTTTATTTCTACAGCGTCTGCCCATGTTGCAGGCAGGTGGAAAATGACAGCGTGACATCAGCTGATAGACCTGCGGTCCAGGGGAAATTCCATCATTGCTTTCCATTTCCACTACAAGCATTGGCACTACATTCCCAACATTCCAGACAGGAGCCACAGGCTCTGACAATGGAGGGTGTGTGGAGCCTTCACCAGCCTGCACAAAGGGTTAACCAGCAATACAAGTGTCTGACACCAGGACGTGTGGGATGTGCAGGACGCCCTCCACTTTATAGGACGCATTCCTGCTCGCCATAAACAGCGGTCAATGTACAGCGCCGAGATAACGGCCACAGTAACATTCAACAAAAAAAGGCATGAAAATGTAACAACCCTTTAATGTGGAGTCCGGTAATCCGGCACAATGCAAAAATAGCCCCATTCTGGATAAAAGGGACCCTATTTGGCCTACACGCAGCGAGCCCAGTACAGACGATGATAAACGCCAAAGCAAATCACAGGCCCCGAATACCCCAAAACAGGCCACAGCTCAGGTCCTTGCTCAGTTGGTGTCAGGCCAAAAAAAAACAAAACGGCAGATGTCCAGAAGGGGCCAAAATTATTGTAAAGCTCAGCCATAGTGTGATTTTACAGCTGCCTCCGAGGCGTCGCCTGTTTACAGCAGGGCACGGCAGCTCTGCAGCGTCCTGATCCTCTCAGCCTTGATCGAAGACTAAGGCTATGTGCGCACGTGTGCGCTCTGCACCTAAAAGGTGCGCTTCAGAGCGCAGCTGAAAAGCTCCGTTCTGAAGCGCATGGTGCCGGCAGATTTGTGCGCTCTGCATGCTGCCTCTCTCTATAGACAGCATGCAAAGCGCACGGAAGAAGTGACATGTCACTTCTTAGAACGCAGCGATTCAGGCAGCAGCCGAATCGCTGCGTTCTAATATGCCACGTGCACACGGCTCCTGCACAATCTCCATAGACTGTGCAGGGGACGCAGGGCGCATGCAGTTACGCTGCGCTGCAGATCGCAGCGTAACTGCATGTAATACGCACACGTGCGGACATAGCCTAAGGGGGCTTTCATATCGGTGGTCCCGTCCAGACTTCCATCTGAATTCCCCGCAAATTCGGATGAATGTGCAGACAGGGCCAATGACTATAATGGTGTAGACGGAGACACTGTGTGCTCTGTCGTGCACCATTTTGGAGGTATGCGCCTATTGCAGACAGACATCCACCTAGACGTAGTAGAGTGTGTCTGGGTGTCCACCTTCAGTAAGCGGGTGGAAAGGGGGTGGGAGGCACAATTCTTGATAACATTTTCAGCAATCCACGGGGGTCTCAGCTCCCATTTTGCCCCGCAAAATGGAATTCAGACGTAAGCCTTGACAAGACCACTGAACGGGGTGAGGAACGCAGTGTGAACGCACTCTAAACCTACATTCAGATAATTTTTTGAGGCTTTCCAAAAACTGAGTTTTTCAAACAGAAATCTCCAGGAAATGCTCCTGTTTCGGGGGCAGTTTTTCTTTTCCTGAAGCTGCTTTGTAAGGTTATTTTTTTGCAGACTTTGGACTGCACAGGGCCTAGTTTATAGCTGCTGCCTTCAGGGTCCGCTTTAAAAAAGTAACATGATCTCTATTTTTTACCCCCTAGAAGTTTTTCAAAACGTCAAGGAAAAAAATAAAAACATTAAACAAAATAAATAAATTAAAAAAAAAAAAAAGACAACTTCTCATATGAACAGTCCAGTAATGAATTCGTAAAGTTTTGAAGCAGATTTTAAAAGGATATAAGCTCTAAAAAAAACTCACAGAAATTTTTTTGTGGCAACATAAGCCATAAGAAAGTCTGTCTGTGAATGAGTTAACCCTTTACATGCCACAGTCAATAGCAACAGAGGCATCTAAAGCATTTAGACAGAAGAAGAAGCCTCCCTCTGTCAGCAAGGACCCAAAGGAAAGTATAGAGGGCCAATCAGACACCCCCCCCCAACTTTGCTGACATATATTATTGAATGATGAAAGATAAAAAAAAAAATATAATACACCCTAAAAAAATAACATTCGGGTCCTTATGGTGTTGATGAATTTGGAGCAGAGAATTCCACAATATGGAAGAAAAAAAAAATAAAAATGGCACCAATGAAAGAAAGAAAAAAAAAAAAAATATCTATCTATCTATATATATATAAACCCGGGCACCAAAGATGAGTTTTCTTGGAAAAACCATGGACAGGAAAAATAAAAAAAATTTAAAAAAAAGGTCACAGCTCTGGGAGAGTGTCAACCATAAAGAAATAAAAGTACCAGGCAGAAGGTTATCATGTGTGCGGGTCACTTAGGCTTTCACACATCCGGTAGGTGCAGAGCCGGCCAGTCCGGCTCTAAAACCTATGCAACGGATGCGGCGAAAAAGCCTTTGCATAAGTTTTTTAAATGCGGCCGGTCCGGTTTTTGCCGCTTGCGGCATGCTACTGAGCATGCGCAGTGGCAAAAACCGCATGCGTTTTTTGCCGCATCCGGCGTCCATAGGCATGGAATGGCGGCGGAATGCGGTTTTTTTTTCCGCACAAAAAACGTGCCAGGCAACGTTCCATCCGGCCGCCGCATCGGCTAAATCTGCCGCATGCGGCAAAAACCGGACGGAACGCAAGCACATGCGGCACTAATTAAAGTCTATGCAGGAAAAACGCAACCGGCAGCAAAAAAAAACGGTTGCGTTTTTCCTGCAAAGCGCCAGATTGTGCCACACAGGAAAAACCGGAGGTGTGAAAGCAGCCTTTAAGGGAACCTGTCACCAGTTTTTTGGCCTATAAGCTGTGGCCACCACTGAGCTCTTATATACAGGATTCTAACATGCTGTATATAAGAGCCCAGGCCGGGGGTATAACAAAAAAAACACTTTATAATACTCACCTAACGGTCGCTGCGGTGGATTTGGGTCATATGGGCGTCTCCTTTCTCTGGCGCCTCCTCTTTCGGCCATCTTCCTCCTTCTTCTGAAGCCTGGGTGATGACGCGTCCTACGTCATACACACTCGTCGGTCCTGCGCAGGCGCACTACAATGCTTTGATCTGCCCTGCTCAGGACCACAATGCCGGCGAGTGTGGATGACGTAGGACACATCATTCATACTGGCTTCAGAAGGAGGACAAAGATGGCCGAAAAGAGGAGGCGCCGGTACCGGAGAACGGAGACACCCAACTCCAGCGACCGTTTAGGTATTATAAAGTGATTTTTACGTTCTACACAGCGGTCTAGCGGTCTGGGCTCTTATATACACCATGTTAGAATGTTGTATATAAGAGCCCGGTGGTGGCCGCAGCTTATAGGCCCCAAATCTGCGGACAGGTTCCCTTTAAAGGGCTGGTACCAACCATGGTGTTTTCTGACAGAGACCCTGACATCCGCCATTAGGACCCCCTGAGAGGCACAGAACTGGGGGTCCCGGATCCCTGAGCCCCAGGGTGACCGGAGGGGGCGCATGTGAAGGTCACCGGACAACGCCCCCTGGGATCACGGGTGACCACTGTGACACTGCAGACGGACAATACCATTCTCAAGACCAGAGGGGGAGGGAGTGTCCCCCCCATCTCATAATGGTATAATCCATGGATTGTTCTGCTGGAAAACCCCCTGTAACGACTCCAGCCTTCATTTACGGTACCATAGTTGATAATCTCAGAGGAGCCGCCAGCAGAGTATACAGGTTATATAGGGCCAGCTCCGCTGACCCCGGCACTCACCGCACGGCCCCCGGTGACCCCGGCACTTACTCACCCGCTCTCACTCTCGGCGGCGACTTCCTTCTCTCAGCAGAAACACCTAGTCTGTGACGAGCGGCACCACGTGACCAGCGCAGCGACACGTGACGGGAAAACTCTCATCACGTGACCTGCCAAACCACGTGATGGACGGCTGAGCGCCACCAATCAGATGAGGCGTTCATTTTTCCGTGTAGTTTTGTAAAAAATGAGAGCAGGGATCTGATTGGCTGCTGCTGCCTCCACTGTTTCCCCATTTTTATCCCACATTACAGAGCAGCATCCAGCTACATACAAATTAAAGGGGCACTCCCATCTCCAGGATCCTCTCCCAAACTGTTGTAAGTGTAATAATAATAACAAAAGCAAATACCTCCAATTAGAAATGTAGTATCGTTCTCCTGATTCACTGTCGCTTACCTCATGTGCAGGGCATTGCAGGACCTTCCGTATCCATGGTTACGACCACACATAATTAGTTGATAAGCACCGATAATTAATTGCTCTTAATCGTAACCATGGATACCTAAGGTCCTGCAATGCCCTGCACATGAGGTCCATAGAATAGACAGATTATATGGATCCTGCTGCACTATGCTACCATGGAAAGCAGAATACAAGCAACACCTCCATGTGCCTGTCCTTTTGTGCTATAGCTCATGCAATACTCCCTGTAGTATATCCCTGCACAGCAATGCTCCCTGTAGTATATCCCTGCACAGCAATGCTCCCTGTATTATATCCCTGCACAGCAATGCCCCCTGTAGTATATCCTAGTATATCCCTGCACAGCAATGCTCCCTGTAGTATATCCCTGCACAGCAATTCTCCCTGTATTATATCCCTGCACAGCTGTTCTCCCTGTAGTATATCCCTGCACAGCAATGCTCCCTGTAGTATATCCTAGTATATCCCTGCACAGCAATGCTCCCTGTAGTATATCCCTGCACAGCAATTCTCCCTGTATTATATCCCTGCACAGCGCTGCTCCCTGTATTATATCCCTGCACAGCAATGCTCCCTGTATTATATCCCTGCACAGCGCTGCTCCCTGTATTATATCCCTGCACAGCAATGCTCCCTGTATTATATCCCTGCACAGCGCTGCTCCCTGTAGTATATCCCTGCACAGCAATGCTCCCTGTAGTATATCCCTAGACAGCAATGCTCCCTGTAGTATATCCCTGCACAGCAATGCTCCCTGTATTATATCCCTGCACAGCAATGCCCCCTGTAGTATATCCCTGCACAGCTGTTCTCCCTGTAGTATATCCCTGCACAGCAATGCTCCCTGTAGTATATCCCTGCACAGCAATGCTCCCTGTAGTATATCCCTATACGGAGCTGCTCCCTGTATTATATCCCTGCACAGCGCTGCTCCCTGTATTATATCCCTGCACAGCAATGCTCCCTGTATTATATCCCTGCACAGCGCTGCTCCCTGTATTATATCCCTGCACAGCAATGCTCCCTGTATTATATCCCTGCACAGCGCTGCTCCCTGTATTATATCCCTGCACAGCTGTTCTCCCTGTAGTATATCCCTGCACAGCGCTGCTCCCTGTAGTATATCCCTGCACAGCAATGCTCCCTGTAGTATATCCCTGCACAGCAATGCTCCCTGTAGTATATCCCTATACGGAGCTGCTCCCTGTATTATATCCCTGCACAGCGCTGCTCCCTGTATTATATCCCTGCACAGCAATGCTCCCTGTATTATATCCCTGCACAGCGCTGCTCCCTGTATTATATCCCTGCACAGCAATGCTCCCTGTATTATATCCCTGCACAGCGCTGCTCCCTGTATTATATCCCTGCACAGCGCTGCTCCCTGTATTATATTCCTGCACAGCACTGCTCCCTGTATTATATACCTGCACAGCGCTGCTCCCTGTATTATATCCCTGCACAGCAATGCTCCCTGTATTATATCCCTGCACAGCAATGCTCCCTGTATTATATCCCTGCACAGCGCTGCTCCCTGTATTATATCCCTGCACAGCAATGCTCCCTGTATTATATCCCTGAACAGCGCTGCTCCCTGTATTATATCCCTGCACAGCTGTTCTCCCTGTAGTATATCCCTGCACAGCGCTGCTCCCTGTATTATATCCCTGCACAGCAATGCTCCCTGTATTATATCCCTGCACAGCGCTGCTCCCTGTATTATATCCCTGCACAGCGCTGCTCCCTGTATTATATTCCTGCACAGCACTGCTCCCTGTATTATATACCTGCACAGCGCTGCTCCCTGTATTATATCCCTGCACAGCAATGCTCCCTGTATTATATCCCTGCACAGCGCTGCTCCCTGTAGTATATCCCTGCACAGCAATGCTCCCTGTATTATATCCCTGCACAGCGCTGCTCCCTGTATTATATCCCTGCACAGCGCTGCTCCCTGTAGTATATCCCTGCACAGCAATGCTCCCTGTAGTATATCCCTGCACAGCAATGCTCCCTGTATTATATCCCTGCACAGCGCTGCTCCCTGTAGTATATCCCTGCACAGCGGTGCTCCCTGTATTATATCCCTGCACAGTGGTGCTCCCTGTAGTATATCCCTGCACAGCGCTGCTCCCTGTAGTATATCCCTGCACAGCGCTGCTCCCTGTAGTATATCCCTGCACAGCGCTGCTCCCTGTAGTATATCCCTGCACAGCGGTGCTCCCTGTATTATATCCCTGCACAGTGGTGCTCCCTGTAGTATATCCCTGCACAGCGCTGCTCCCTGTAGTATATCCCTGCACAGCGCTGCTCCCTGTAGTATATCCCTGCACAGCGCTGCTCCCTGTAGTATATCCCTGCACAGTGCTGCTCCCTGTAGTATATCCCTGCACAGCAATGCTCCCTGTAGTATATCCCTGCACAGCAATGCTCCCTGCGATATATCCCTGCACAGTGGTGCTCCCTATAGTATATCCCTGCACAGTGCTTCTCCCTGTATTATATCCCTGCACAGCAATGCTCCCTGCAGTATATCCCTGCACAGCAATGCTCCCTGTAGTATATCCCTGCACAGTGCTGCTCCCTGTATTATATCCCTGCACAGTGCTGCTCCCTGTATTATATCCCTGCACAGCAATGCTCCCTGTAGTATATCCCTGCACAGCAATGCCCCCTGTAGTATATCCCTGCACAGCAATGCCCCCTGTAGTATATCCCTGCACAGCAATGCCCCCTGTAGTATGTCCCTGCACAGCAATGCTCCCTGTAGCATATCTCTGCACAGCAATGTCCCCTGTAGTATATCCCTGCACAGCAATGCTCCCTGTAGTATATCCCTGCACAGCAATGCTCCCTGTAGTATATCCCTGCACAGCAATGCTCCCTGTATTATATCCCTGCACAGCGCTGCTCCCTGTATTATATCCCTGCACAGCAATGCTCCCTGTATTATATCCCTGCACAGCGCTGCTCCCTGTATTATATCCCTGCACAGCTGTTCTCCCTGTAGTATATCCCTGCACAGCGCTGCTCCCTGTATTATATCCCTGCACAGCAATGCTCCCTGTATTATATCCCTGCACAGCGCTGCTCCCTGTATTATATCCCTGCACAGCGCTGCTCCCTGTATTATATTCCTGCACAGCACTGCTCTCTGTATTATATACCTGCACAGCGCTGCTCCCTGTATTATATCCCTGCACAGTGCTGCTCCCTGTATTATATCCCTGCACAGCAATGCTCCCTGTATTATATCCCTGCACAGCGCTGCTCCCTGTAGTATATCCCTGCACAGCAATGCTCCCTGTATTATATCCCTGCACAGCGCTGCTCCCTGTATTATATCCCTGCACAGCAATGCTCCCTGTATTATATCCCTGCACAGTGCTGCTCCCTGCAGTATATCCCTGCACAGCAATGCTCCCTGTATTATATCCCTGCACAGCAATGCTCCCTGTATTATATCCCTGCACAGCAATGCTCCCTGTATTATATCCCTGCACAGCGCTGCTCCCTGTAGTATATCCCTGCACAGCGGTGCTCCCTGTATTATATCCCTGCACAGTGGTGCTCCCTGTAGTATATCCCTGCACAGCGCTGCTCCCTGTAGTATATCCCTGCACAGCGCTGCTCCCTGTAGTATATCCCTGCACAGCGCTGCTCCCTGTAGTATATCCCTGCACAGCGGTGCTCCCTGTATTATATCCCTGCACAGTGGTGCTCCCTGTAGTATATCCCTGCACAGCGCTGCTCCCTGTAGTATATCCCTGCACAGCGCTGCTCCCTGTAGTATATCCCTGCACAGCGCTGCTCCCTGTAGTATATCCCTGCACAGTGCTGCTCCCTGTAGTATATCCCTGCACAGCAATGCTCCCTGTAGTATATCCCTGCACAGCAATGCTCCCTGCGATATATCCCTGCACAGTGGTGCTCCCTATAGTATATCCCTGCACAGTGCTTCTCCCTGTATTATATCCCTGCACAGCAATGCTCCCTGCAGTATATCCCTGCACAGCAATGCTCCCTGTAGTATATCCCTGCACAGTGCTGCTCCCTGTATTATATCCCTGCACAGTGCTGCTCCCTGTATTATATCCCTGCACAGCAATGCTCCCTGTAGTATATCCCTGCACAGCAATGCCCCCTGTAGTATATCCCTGCACAGCAATGCCCCCTGTAGTATATCCCTGCACAGCAATGCCCCCTGTAGTATGTCCCTGCACAGCAATGCTCCCTGTAGCATATCTCTGCACAGCAATGTCCCCTGTAGTATATCCCTGCACAGCAATGCTCCCTGTAGTATATCCCTGCACAGCAATGCTCCCTGTAGTATATCCCTGCACAGCAATGCTCCCTGTATTATATCCCTGCACAGCGCTGCTCCCTGTATTATATCCCTGCACAGCAATGCTCCCTGTATTATATCCCTGCACAGCGCTGCTCCCTGTATTATATCCCTGCACAGCTGTTCTCCCTGTAGTATATCCCTGCACAGCGCTGCTCCCTGTATTATATCCCTGCACAGCAATGCTCCCTGTATTATATCCCTGCACAGCGCTGCTCCCTGTATTATATCCCTGCACAGCGCTGCTCCCTGTATTATATTCCTGCACAGCACTGCTCCCTGTATTATATACCTGCACAGCGCTGCTCCCTGTATTATATCCCTGCACAGTGCTGCTCCCTGTAGTATATCCCTGCACAGCAATGCTCCCTGTATTATATCCCTGCACAGCGCTGCTCCCTGTATTATATCCCTGCACAGCAATGCTCCCTGTATTATATCCCTGCACAGTGCTGCTCCCTGCAGTATATCCCTGCACAGCAATGCTCCCTGTATTATATCCCTGCACAGTGCTGCTCCCTGTATTATATCCCTGCACAGCAATGCTCCCTGTATTATATCCCTGCACAGCGCTGCTCCCTGTATTATATCCCTGCACAGCGCTGCTCCCTGTAGTATATCCCTGCACAGCAATGCTCCCTGTATTATATCCCTGCACAGAGCTGCTCCCTGTAGTATATCCCTGCACAGCGGTGCTCCCTGTATTATATCCCTGCACAGCGCTGCTCCCTGTAGTATATCCCTGCACAGCGCTGCTCCCTGTAGTATATCCCTGCACAGCGGTGCTCCCTGTAGTATATCCCTGCACAGCGCTGCTCCCTGTAGTATATCCCTGCACAGCGGTGCTCCCTGTATTATATCCCTGCACAGTGGTGCTCCCTGTAGTATATCCCTGCACAGCGCTGCTCCCTGTAGTATATCCCTGCACAGCGCTGCTCCCTGTAGTATATCCCTGCACAGCGCTGCTCCCTGTAGTATATCCCTGCACAGCGCTGCTCCCTGTAGTATATCCCTGCACAGCGGTGCTCCCTGTATTATATCCCTGCACAGTGGTGCTCCCTGTAGTATATCCCTGCACAGCGCTGCTCCCTGTAGTATATCCCTGCACAGCGCTGCTCCCTGTAGTATATCCCTGCACAGCGCTGCTCCCTGTAGTATATCCCTGCACAGTGCTGCTCCCTGTAGTATATCCCTGCACAGCAATGCTCCCTGTAGTATATCCCTGCACAGCAATGCTCCCTGCGATATATCCCTGCACAGTGGTGCTCCCTATAGTATATCCCTGCACAGTGCTTCTCCCTGTATTATATCCCTGCACAGCAATGCTCCCTGCAGTATATCCCTGCACAGCAATGCTCCCTGTAGTATATCCCTGCACAGTGCTGCTCCCTGTATTATATCCCTGCACAGTGCTGCTCCCTGTATTATATCCCTGCACAGCAATGCTCCCTGTAGTATATCCCTGCACAGCAATGCCCCCTGTAGTATATCCCTGCACAGCAATGCCCCCTGTAGTATATCCCTGCACAGCAATGCCCCCTGTAGTATGTCCCTGCACAGCAATGCTCCCTGTAGCATATCTCTGCACAGCAATGTCCCCTGTAGTATATCCCTCCACAGCAATGCTCCCTGTAGTATATCCCTGCACAGCAATGCTCCCTGTAGTATATCCCTGCACAGCAATGCTCCCTGTAGTATATCCCTGCACAGCAATGCTCCCTGCGATATATCCCTGCACAGTGGTGCTCCCTATAGTATATCCCTGCACAGTGCTTCTCCCTGTATTATATCCCTGCACAGCAATGCTCCCTGCAGTATATCCCTGCACAGCAATGCTCCCTGTAGTATATCCCTGCACAGTGCTGCTCCCTGTATTATATCCCTGCACAGTGCTGCTCCCTGTATTATATCCCTGCACAGCAATGCTCCCTGTAGTATATCCCTGCACAGCAATGCCCCCTGTAGTATATCCCTGCACAGCAATGCCCCCTGTAGTATATCCCTGCACAGCAATGCCCCCTGTAGTATGTCCCTGCACAGCAATGCTCCCTGTAGCATATCTCTGCACAGCAATGTCCCCTGTAGTATATCCCTGCACAGCAATGCTCCCTGTAGTATATCCCTGCACAGCAATGCTCCCTGTAGTATATCCCTGCACAGCAATGCTCCCTGTATTATATCCCTGCACAGCGCTGCTCCCTGTATTATATCCCTGCACAGCAATGCTCCCTGTATTATATCCCTGCACAGCGCTGCTCCCTGTATTATATCCCTGCACAGCTGTTCTCCCTGTAGTATATCCCTGCACAGCGCTGCTCCCTGTATTATATCCCTGCACAGCAATGCTCCCTGTATTATATCCCTGCACAGCGCTGCTCCCTGTATTATATCCCTGCACAGCGCTGCTCCCTGTATTATATTCCTGCACAGCACTGCTCCCTGTATTATATACCTGCACAGCGCTGCTCCCTGTATTATATCCCTGCACAGTGCTGCTCCCTGTAGTATATCCCTGCACAGCAATGCTCCCTGTATTATATCCCTGCACAGCGCTGCTCCCTGTATTATATCCCTGCACAGCAATGCTCCCTGTATTATATCCCTGCACAGTGCTGCTCCCTGCAGTATATCCCTGCACAGCAATGCTCCCTGTATTATATCCCTGCACAGTGCTGCTCCCTGTATTATATCCCTGCACAGCAATGCTCCCTGTAGTATATCCCTGCACAGCAATGCTCCCTGTATTATATCCCTGCACAGAGCTGCTCCCTGTAGTATATCCCTGCACAGCGGTGCTCCCTGTATTATATCCCTGCACAGTGGTGCTCCCTGTAGTATATCCCTGCACAGCGCTGCTCCCTGTAGTATATCCCTGCACAGCGCTGCTCCCTGTAGTATATCCCTGCACAGCGCTGCTCCCTGTAGTATATCCCTGCACAGCGGTGCTCCCTGTATTATATCCCTGCACAGTGGTGCTCCCTGTAGTATATCCCTGCACAGCGCTGCTCCCTGTAGTATATCCCTGCACAGCGCTGCTCCCTGTAGTATATCCCTGCACAGCGCTGCTCCCTGTAGTATATCCCTGCACAGTGCTGCTCCCTGTAGTATATCCCTGCACAGCAATGCTCCCTGTAGTATATCCCTGCACAGCAATGCTCCCTGCGATATATCCCTGCACAGTGGTGCTCCCTATAGTATATCCCTGCACAGTGCTTCTCCCTGTATTATATCCCTGCACAGCAATGCTCCCTGCAGTATATCCCTGCACAGCAATGCTCCCTGTAGTATATCCCTGCACAGTGCTGCTCCCTGTATTATATCCCTGCACAGTGCTGCTCCCTGTATTATATCCCTGCACAGCAATGCTCCCTGTAGTATATCCCTGCACAGCAATGCCCCCTGTAGTATATCCCTGCACAGCAATGCCCCCTGTAGTATATCCCTGCACAGCAATGCCCCCTGTAGTATGTCCCTGCACAGCAATGCTCCCTGTATTATATCCCTGCACAGTGCTGCTCCCTGTAGCATATCTCTGCACAGCAATGTCCCCTGTAGTATATCCCTGCACAGCAATGCTCCCTGTAGTATATCCCTGCACAGCAATGCTCCCTGTAGTATATCCCTGCACAACAATGCTCCCTGTATTATATCCCTGCACAGCAATGCCCCCTGTAGTATATCCCTGCACAGCAATGCTCCCTGTAGTATATCCCTGCACAGCAATGCTCCGTGTAGTGTATCCCTGCACAGCAATGCTCCCTGTAGTATATCCCTGCACAGCAATGCTCCCTGTAGTATATCCCTGCACAGCAATGCTCCCTGTAGTATATCCCTGCACAGCAATGCTCCCTGCAGTATATCCCTGCACAGCAATGCTCCCTGTAGTATATCCCTGCACAGTGATGCTCCCTGCAGTATATCCCTGCACAGTGCTGCTCCCTGTAGTATATCCCTGCACAGCAATGCTCCCTGTAGTATATCCCTGCACAGCAATGCCCCCTGTAGTATATCCCTGCACAGCAATGCCCCCTGTAGTATATCCCTGCACAGCAATGCCCCCTGTATTATATCCCTGCACAGCAATGCCCCCTGTATTATATCCCTGCACAGCAATGCTCCCTGTAGCATATCTCTGCACAGCAATGCCCCCTGTAGTATATCCCTGCACAGCAATGCTCCCTGTAGTATATCCCTGCACAGCAATGCTCCCTGTAGTATATCCCTGCACAGCAATGCCCCCTGTAGTATATCCCTGCACAGCAATGCCCCCTGTAGTATATCCCTGCACAGCAATGCCCCCTGTAGTATATCCCTGCACAGCAATGCTCCCTGTAGCATATCTCTGCACAGCAATGCCCCCTGTAGTATATCCCTGCACAGCAATGCTCCCTGTAGTATATCCCTGCACAGCAATGCTCCCTGTAGTATATCCCTGCACAGCAATGCTCCCTGTAGTATATCCCTGCACAGCAATGCTCCCTGCGATATATCCCTGCACAGCAATGCTCCCTGTAGTATATCTCTGCACAGCAGTGCTCCCTGTATTATATCCCTGCACAGCAATGCTCCCTGTAGTATATCTCTGCACAGCGCTGCTCCCTGCGATATATCCCTGCACAGCAATGCTCCCTGTAGTATATCTCTGCACAGCAGTGCTCCCTGTATTATATCCCTGCACAGCAATGCTCCCTGTAGTATATCCCTGCACAGCAATGCTCCCTGCGATATATCCCTGCACAGCAATGCTCCCTGTAGTATATCTCTGCACAGCAGTGCTCCCTGTATTATATCCCTGCACAGCAATGCTCCCTGTATTATATCCCTGCACAGCAATGCCCCCTGTAGTATATCCCTGCACAGCAATGCTCCCTGTAGTATATCCCTGCACAGCAATGCTCCCTGTAGTATATCCCTGCACAGCAATGCTCCCTGTAGTATATCCCTGCACAGTGGTGCTCCCTATAGTATATCCCTGCACAGCGGTGCTCCCTGTGGTATATCCCTGTACAGCGGTGCTCCCTGTGGTATATCCCTGCACAGCGGTGCTCCCTGTGGTATATCCCTGCACAGCTGTGCTCCCTGCAGTATATCCCTGCACAGTGGTGCTCCCTGTAGTATATCCCTGCACAGCAATGCTCCCTGTAGTATATCCCTGCACAGTGGTGCTCCCTATAGTATATCCCTGCACAGCGGTGCTCCCTGTGGTATATCCCTGTACAGCGGTGCTCCCTGTAGTATATCCCTGCACAGCGGTGCTCCCAGTAGTATATCCCTGCACAGCAATGCTCCCTGCGATATATCCCTGCACAGCGGTGCTCCCTGCGATATATCCCTGCACAGCGGTGCTCCCTGTAGTATATCCCTCCACAGCGGTGCTCCCTGCGATATATCCCTGCACAGCACTGCTCCCTGTAGTATATCCCTGCACAGCGGTGCTCCCTGCAGTATATCCCTGCACAGCGGTGCTCCCTGTGATATATCCCTGCACAGCACTGCTCCCTGTAGTATATCCCTGCACAGCACTGCTCCCTGTAGTATATCCCTGCACAGCGGTGCTCCCTGCAGTATATCCCTGCACAGCGGTGCTCCCTGTGATATATCCCTGCACAGCACTGCTCCCTGTAGTATATCCCTCCACAGCGGTGCTCCCTGCAGTATATACCTGCACAGTGCTGCTCCCTGTATTATATCCCTGCACAGCAATGCTCCCTGTAGTATATCCCTGCACAGTGCTGCTCCCTGCAGTATATCCCTGCACAGCGCTGCTCCCTGTATTATATCCCTGCACAGCTGTTCTCCCTGTAGTATATCCCTGCACAGCTGTTCTCCCTGTATTATATCCCTGCACAGCTGTTCTCCCTGTAGTATATCCCTGCACAGCACTGCTCCCTGTATTATATCCCTGCACAGCTGTTCTCCCTGTAGTATATCCCTGCACAGCACTGCTCCCTGTATTATATCCCTGCACAGCTGTGCTCCCTGTAGTATATCCCTGCACAGCACTGCTCCCTGTATTATATCCCTGCACAGCTGTTCTCCCTGTATTATATCCCTGCACAGCTGTTCTCCCTGTAGTATATCCCTGCACAGCACTGCTCCCTGTATTATATCCCTGCACAGCTGTTCTCCCTGTAGTATATCCCTGCACAGCACTGCTCCCTGTATTATATCCCTGCACAGCTGTGCTCCCTGTAGTATATCCCTGCACAGCACTGCTCCCTGTATTATATCCCTGCACAGCTGTTCTCCCTGTAGTATATCCCTGCACAGCTGTTCTCCCTGTAGTATATCCCTGCACAGCTGTTCTCCCTGTAGTATATCCCTGCACAGCTGTTCTCCCTGTAGTATATCCCTGCACAGCTGTTCTCCCTGTAGTATATCCCTGCACAGCTGTTCTCCCTGTAGTATATCCCTGCACAGCACTGCTCCCTGTATTATATCCCTGCACAGCTGTTCTCCCTGTAGTATATCCCTGCACAGCACTGCTCCCTGTATTATATCCCTGCACAGCTGTGCTCCCTGTAGTATATCCCTGCACAGCACTGCTCCCTGTATTATATCCCTGCACAGCTGTTCTCCCTGTAGTATATCCCTGCACAGCTGTTCTCCCTGTAGTATATCCCTGCACAGCTGTTCTCCCTGTAGTATATCCCTGCACAGCTGTTCTCCCTGTAGTATATCCCTGCACAGCTGTTCTCCCTGTAGTATATCCCTGCACAGCTGTTCTCCCTGTAGTATATCCCTGCACAGTGGTGCTCCCTGCGGTATATCCCTGCACAGCTGTTCTCCCTGTAGTATATCCCTGCACAGCTGTTCTCCCTGTAGTATATCCCTGCACATTAGTGCTGCCTTTTAAATCCTGAGCACACAGGAGAGAAAATAAGTATTTGATCCGCAGCCAATTTTGTAGATTTTCCCACCTACATGGAATGGAGAGGTCTGCAATATTTATCATAGGTAACTTCTACTTACCGTATTTTTCGCTTTATAAGACGCACTGGAATATAAGACGCACCCCAAACTTAGACATAAAAAAAGGTAAAAAAAAGAAAAATGGGGTCCGTCTTATACTCCGGTGTTCTCTTACCGGAGGGGGGCAGCAGTGGTGGTGAAGCGGGGTCACAGGAGGCACAGGTTGTGCTGGCAGGCGCGGCAGGTCAGTGGCAGCGGGGTCCGTGGTTGCAGGTGCCGTGGCGTCCGTGGTTGCAGGCGCGGTGGCATCCGCGGTGGCAGGATCCGTGGGGTCCGTGGTGGCGGCAGCAGCCGTGGCGTGTGAGCCGTGCAGCAGGCCGGTGCAGTGAGTGTCCGCGGTCCCGGTTCAGTGGTGGCAGCGGCGGCGGCGACTGCTCAGTGGTGGCAGGGACTGCTCAGTGGTGGAGTGTGTCCGCGGTCCCGGTTCAGTGGTGGCAGTGGCGGCGACGGCTCAGTGGTGGGAGTGGCGGCGACGGCTCAGTGGTGGGAGCGGCGGTAACTGCTCAGTGGTGGCAGCGGCAGGGACTGCTCAGTGGTGGCGTGTGTCCGCGGTCCCGGTTCAGTGGTGGCAGCGGCGGCGGCTCAGTGGTGGGAGCGGCGGCAACTGCTCAGTGGTGGCAGCGGCAGGGACTGCTCAGTGGTGGCGTGTGTCCGCGGTCCCGGTTCAGTGGTGGCAGCGGCGGCGGCTCAGTGGTGGGAGCGGCGGCGACGGCTCAGTGGTGGAGTGTGTCCGCGGTCCCGATTCAAGTAATGGCGCCCGGAGCGACGCATGCGCAGATGGAGCTCTCATCCAAGGGCTCCATCTGCGCACGCGCTGACTCCCGGAGCAGCGCGTGCGCAGATGGAGCTCTCATCCAAGAGCTCCACCGGCGCCATCATTTGAAAGTGGGACCGCGGACAACTGGTAAGCTGCACAGCCGCCCGCCCCGCATGCACAGAGTGGCAGCCAGCAGGCTGCCCGCCCACTCTGCGTACAAGCCGCCGGGTACCTGTGCTTGCGTGCGGTGGCAGCCGGGTACCCATGGCTGTGTGCGGGCGGCAGATGGGTGACTGTGTGAGGGCGGCAGCCGGGTACCTGCACGGGCACCCGACTGCCGCTCGCACACAGCACCCGGCTGCCGCCCGCACACAGCCATGGGTACCCGTCTGCCACCGCATGCAAGCACAGGTACCTGGCTGCCGACCCCACACAGCACCCGCTGCCGCCCGCACACAGCCACGGGTACCCGGCTGCCGCTGCATGCAAGTACAGGTACCCGGCCGCTTGCATGCAGCCACAGGCACCCGCCCGATCGCCTCAGACAGGACCCCCCCCCCCCCCGCTACCGCTTTATAAGACGCACCCCCCATTTTCCTCCCAAAATTTGGGGAGGAAAAGTGCGTCTTATAAAGCGAAAAATACGGTAATTTAAAGAAGGGAATCCCGAAGGGACAATTTATGCGGGTCCGCAGAAATTGTTCAAATGATCAAGAATTCGAGCGACAAGCGTCCCAATTATCCAAAAGATTCTGTGATCGGGGTTACCCGGAAAAAATTATAAGTAATGCCTTCAGTCAAGCAGCTCGAACGGATAGATTGAGCCTTCTACATAACACCAAGAAGAAGGAAGAAACGACTAGAACTAGATTGATAGCAACGTTCGATGACCAGAACCCCCAAGTCATGCGAATTCTGCGGAATCATTGGAGCATACTACAACAGGACAGGGACCTAGAGGAAACCATCTTCCCATATCCTGCAGTGACGTTCAGAAGAGGATGTAACGTCAAGGATTTGGTGGTAAAGAGTCATTTCCCCCCCCCCGTGAACTTAGGTTCAACTTGGTTACAACAAAGGGAGCATGGGACTTTTAAATGTAGGTCGTGTAAATTTTGTAGTTTTATTGATCCTTCCAAGGCATTCCGGAGTGCGCGGACTGGTAGGGTTTATAGAAACAGATCGTTTGCAAATTGTAGGACCCAAGGGGTAATTTATCTCTTTACATGTACCTGTCCGAAAAACTACGTTGGAAAAACCAAGAGACAACTACGTGTTTGGATAGGGGAGCACCTTGGGGACATCCGTAACAAGAGAGATACCCCGATAGCAAGACACGTTAACTCAGAACATGGAGGTTTTTTTGATGACGTTAGGTTTAAATGTATTGAGACTGTCCCTGAACCCGTACGTAAGGGTGATTGGGACAGAATCTTATTACAAAGGGAGGCCAGATGGATTTTTTGGATGGAGTCCGCGTTCCCAGACGGCCTGAATGAGCAAATTAGCTACACTAGCTTTTTGTAATAGGATAAATTGAGATTTGGTCATTTTTCTATATTATCATGGTCTGTAGTGGACCGAGACAGTATATTGTATCCCAGCATTATAATGGTTGGGTCATTGATTGATTTTTTATTACATATATGTAATAAAACAGTGTAGGAACATCAGTAATTTCTTCTATTGACTACTTTGATTAAGCTTTATTGTCTATAATTGACCAATGTAACTAGTTGTTTTCCCTGTGGATATATGAATTTGTGATTATATGCTTCTGGCCCCTTTTTTATATACTTCTGTACCTGTTAGGATCTAATGTATATCTGCACCGCTTTCATGTATGTCTACCCATATTACTATGTGCTTACACACTCCTTGTTTAATATATATTGAGATAGGCCACTTGCCATTGTATAGGGTTTTTTTCTTAAATAACTGTAATTGAATATATATACCCCTTCTATGTGTACTTACCCAGATGGATTTTTGTGTACATTGTTTCTGGCCTGAGAGTACATTGTATATTGTGTATGCTCATGGGTGTTACTGTCTGGTACACATTCATATCCGAACTATATATATATTGTACTGATCTTACAGCACTTCTCGCCCATCCTAACGCGCGTGCGCACGCTACTGCGGCATGAGCATGTTGTATTATTGTGCGCACGCGCATGCGTAGTGCATGGGAAAGTTTTTGTGTCGGAACTATCGGCAGGGGCAATAGAACCGCGGGGACTATCTGGCGGTTGCACTGCCTGATAGTAAATGTCTCGCGCTTCTTCTTTGGCGTAACTCTTAACTATTTAAACCGGTAATGAAGGATTGGCCAGTGTGTAATGTGTGCACTTATATATATACCTCTTTGCAGACGCGGTTAATTTGACTGTGGTTGTTCACAGTGCGCACGCGCGAGATGGTTGGCGCGCATGCGCAGTTTATAGGAACGTCTCTACGTCGGCCGGCGGCCGGGTTTAAGATGGTAGTATTTGGTGGTTGCACGGCCCGACAGGAAACGTCCTGTTTTCTGTTTTTTGGCGTGATTTTCAACTATATAAACTGGTCATGGAGTATCAGCCAGTGAGTGAACACCCAGATGGAGTACATACCGTTACCTGGGGACACTCTCCTTGATGCGATTCAGGTATTTGAATTCTTTATGGAATTTTGTTCTGTTGTTTGTGCCTATTTATATATATATATGTTCATGTGAAGACAGCAGGACTTTGCAAATGTTGTTTTCTATATGATTGGTATTGCAGAGGGCTTGAATGCTATCTTAGGACTCTGCTTATACTGTTGCTTTTTGAAAACCTGGGTATGTATATTCTCTGGTGTGATGTACACACTATGGGTGGTGATATGTCATTTGTACTGAGTATTATCTTCTACTAGCAGGCTGGTGGGGTGCACAATTTCTGGTGCCCATTTGAGGACGGTTATGATTGGTTAATATAATTTGATTTTTTATTTAAGGGAACCTGTCATCAGAAATTTCGCCCAAAAGCTAAAAGATTCCCCCTCTGCAGCTCCTGGGCTGCATTCTAGGAAGGTCCCTGTTATTATTGTGCCCCATGTGAGACCAAAATAAAGCCTTTATAAAGTTCTACCTTTTTGTATGCAGCTTCTGTAAATCTGTCACGGGGGCGGGCTCTCTGCCGTCCGTTATTCTGCCCCCTGGTCCTGTATGCCGCCCCCATCGCTCCTTTCCATATCTGATGTGTGGCGCCCCAGGACCTGGTCGCCACAACAGCATTGCCCTCCCAAAGGGTTAATGCTGAGCCTGGAGGTAATTGGGAGATCTATTGGCCAGTAAGTTAACACTCAACACAGTTCTCCCTCCGGCCAGCAGGGGGAGATCTGAACCTGGAACTTCAGGGAGGATTCCTTAAGTCTGGCTGAAGGGAGGAAGTAGTAGTTAGTCTGGAGACAGGAGTGAAAGAGTGCAGACGCAGGGTAGTGCTGCCTTGTGAAACTGGGGCCTAGAGCTGGGATAGCTTGGCCCAGTGAAGCAAGGGGAGCAGCGAGGCACAGCAGAGACTCGGACATCGGAGTCTGTAGTTGGCAGGGCATAAAATCCATCCCTGGTAGCTGAATCCGGAGGGCAGGAGAGCTGTAAGCCCCCTGCCCCAGAAGCAATCTGAAGGTACAGCTGCATCCCAAGGGCCTGGTGTGGGCTCCAGCAGAGAAGCACCAGAGAGGGCCTGCGCAGTCTACCACACAGAAAAGGGGACGAACAACAAGTCCCAGCAGCAAGAGGGCAATTGCAAACCTAAAGTGCAGTGTCCTAAAACAGCAGAGAAAGATTAAGGAGTAGGCCTCATACTCAACTGGCCAAAGATCACCCCAGGCACTTCCAGGCCGGCCGGACCATCTTTACCATCTGTGACGGTCTCCCTGGACTAAGTTTCTGCCGAGTAAAAGAGGAGAAGGTAAAGAGACTACTGTTTGTGCCTGTTTCTTTCATTGCTTGTCGGCCCTGCACCGTGTTAGTCACGCAGCACCATAGACTTCCACAAGCACCAACTGTGCCCCGGGCATTGCTCCACCTGTGGGGAGCAGTACCACCATTGCTGCTATAACATCATCCCGGTGGCCTCACACAGCAGCGGCGGCTTAATAGCCGCAGACCACAGGTGGCGTCACGAATACAAACTTAAAGTCATCCGCCACATATTCAACTGACACCCACCAGGGCCACGGAGCCGGGCCCAGCCACCACTGACTACCACTGGACTAGTCCGGCCCGGCACCGGGTGTCCCATAGCCCTGGGGTGGGCGAGTCAATTTTGGCGTCACGAACAGGATTTCGTGCCCGGTCACACCGGGTACTGTGCGCCTGCAGGAATTGTGCTTAAAAGACTGTGTACTGTCTGTAAACCGCCGCCGCCATTAGCCTCGCCGAGCGCAGGAAAAAGGGGGGCGTGCCTGACAAAGAGCGCGAAGGGAGCGCGCCATCAGAGCAGAGCGCTGTTAACCCCGCGCGACCCAGAGGAAAATTTGAAAAGTGAACGGAGCCTGGTAAGGTTCACTAAGGGGGAGGAAGATGTCCGACTCAGAGGGAGGGCAGGTGGCTGCCATCGCCCAAGGCGCCGCAGCACCGGCCGAAGTAGTCCCAGTCGCCGTCGCCCCAGCCCCCACTGTAGCGCCGGTAATGCCGATCACCATGCCGTACATACCGGGAGCAGAATGGCTGCCGCAGTACTCCGGGGAGTCCCATACCTTGAGTGACTTCAGAGAAAGCCTGCACAGCTTGTTCCGGGTGTATCCTCTGACTGAGAGCCAGAAGGTGGGCATAGTAATGGGACAGCTAGCCGGCGCAGCCCAGCGTGAAGCGAAGTCCTGGCCTGATACAGATAAAGGGACAGCAGCCCAGATACTGGCCAAGCTAAAGAGTACTTTTGACACCCGCACCGCAGCAGAGATAAAGATGAGATTCTTTGGGTGCAAGCAGCGGGCCACAGACAGCATAAGGGACTATGCCTTAAACCTGCAAGAGGCCCTGAAAGCAGTTAAACAGGTGGACCCAGAGAGTGTACGTGAAGAAGACAAACTCCTAACTGAGCAGTTCATAGAGGGGCTCCTGTCAGATGCCCACAGGACCCAGCTGCGTATCCTGGTCCTGCAGAACCCTGCTCTGGACTTTGCCAAGTTTAAGGACCAGGCCATCAGGGTACTGAGAGAATCTACACCGAATGACCCAGTACCCCTCCGGCCTCTTGCTATCACGTACCCCGGGGTGGTGCCTGCAACACGAGCCACTGCAGGGGCTGAGGCGCAGTCCCTGGATAAGGATCCCACTGCAGAGCTCAGACAGCAGTTCCAGGAGCTGACCAAGACTGTGGCTGCCCTTGCCAAGACCGTGCAGTCTCTACAAATGACCCCCTCGCCTGCAAAAATCGAGTTGGCCTCCAGCCCAGAGGACGTCCCATGGATGCGACAGAGGAGGATTCCGCCGACCCGAGGCAGAGACACAGACCGGTATGATTCAACAGGACAACCGATCTGCCGCCGCTGCAGCCAGGCGGGCCGCATTGCACGACACTGTCCTTTAAATGGGCCGAGCCTGGGGCCAGGAGCCGACCCCCAGGTGTAAGGAAGCCCGGCTCAAACCCCAGCCGCAGCAAGTACGTGGGAGGACGACCGGTCCTTCCCATTGTGCTGGATGGGATCCCTTTGAATGCCCTCCTGGATACGGGGTCCCAGGTAACAACCATCCCCCACAAACTGTACAAAAGATATTGGGCTGATTCAGACATTGACCATGGCCCAGATGATGATTTAACAATTGTGGCCAGTAATGGTCAGCCCTTACCTCAAATTGGGTACAAAGAAGTAACCATTAAAGTGGGGCGGGTGGAATTGCCATGTCAGGGGATGATAATTGTAGATATTGATCGCAAAGAATCTGACCCACTGCTAACCATTGGTACAAATGTGATAGAAAATTGTATTGCCGAAGTGATAATTTTGTTGCAACAGGCGTCTGAAACTGCCAGCTCCGGGCAGCAGCGTGTCCTACAGAGGGAGATCAGAGCCCTGATGAGGAGGCAGCAGGTAGAGCTAGCCGGAGGAGAAATTGGCAGTGTGAGGGTAAGTGACCCCCTCCCCATTGTAATACCCCCAAGAAGTGAAATGTTGATATGGTGTCGGGCAGCAATAGGCCTCAAGGGTCAGGATTACCATGCCTTGGTAGAACCGGTGTATTCAGACAGTAGGCCTGGAGTCCTGATAGCCAGAGGGGTAGCGGACGTCCGCAAGGGGAGAGTGCCCGTCCGTGTCTTGAATTGTGGGGAGGAGGAGGCCAAATTGCCCCGGTACGCCACTGTAGCAAAACTGTACACTGTCAGCAACAATACCATTAAAGCAGTGGAACCCTTGATCCCGTCCGACCAGGCGGAAGACAATGGCTCCAAGGGGCAGCCGGAAGACTGGTGCCAAAAATTACATGTAGGCACCGACTCCACCCCCTCGCACCAAAAGCATGGGGTTTACCGGGTGGTACAGGAGTACGAGCGGGTCTTCAGCAAACACCCCCTAGATTTTGGGCAGGTGAAAGGGGTTAAACATCAAATCCCCACGGGTGATCATCATCCCATTAAAGAGAGATACCGCCCTGTACCCCCCGCACAGTATCAGTGTGCCAAGGAAATGTTACGGGAAATGAAGGAGGCTGGGGTTATCAGAGATAGTTGTAGCCCCTGGGCAGCTCCACTAGTGCTCGTAAAGAAAAAAGATGGTACGATGAGAATGTGTGTAGATTACAGGCAAATTAACCGCATTACACATAAAGATGCTTATCCACTGCCCAGAATAGAGGAGTCACTAACAGCCTTAAAGTCAGCTAACTATTTCTCCACCTTGGATCTCACCATTGGGTATTGGCAGGTTCCCGTGGCAGAGGCGGACAAGGAGAAGACTGCATTCACGACACCAATGGGCCTCTGTGAGTTCAATTGTATGCCATTCGGGCTCTGCAACGCCCCAGGGACATTCCAAAGGTTGATGGAGTGCTGCTTGGGCCACCACAACTTTGAAACCGTGCTGTTGTACCTGGATGACGTCATAGTCTACTCCAAGACTTATGAGGACCACCTGAAGCACTTAGCAGAAGTGTTTGAGTCCTTGTCGAAATATGGCCTGAAGATCAAGCCGTCCAAATGTCACCTCTTGAAGCCAAAGGTACAGTACCTGGGTCATGTGGTCAGCGCAGAAGGTGTGGCACCTGATCCGGAGAAAGTCACTGTAATCAAGGACTGGCCAAGACCCACCACAGTGAAGGAGGTGCGGCAGTTCCTTGGACTGGTGGGCTACTACCGAAGGTTCATTGATGGTTTCACCAAGATAGCAGCGCCCCTTCAAGACCTCCTGGTGGGCCAGCCAAAGCAGGCTAAGAAGCAGAGCCCTCCATTTGAATGGAGCAGCCAACTGGAAACATCCTTTGTCCGGCTGAAAGGGGCTCTCACGGGAGAAGAAATTCTGGCCTACCCTGACTACAGCCAACCGTTTGTACTGTATACAGACGCCAGCAACGTGGGCCTGGGAGCAGTTCTGTCCCAGGTACAGGGAGGCAGAGAGAGGGTGATAGCGTACGCCAGTAGGAAGCTTCGGCCCACAGAAAGGAATCCAGAAAACTACAGTTCCTTCAAGCTGGAGTTCCTCGCTATTGTTTGGGCAGTGACTGAACGCTTCAAGCACTATCTGGCATCGGCCAAGTTCACCATCTTCACGGACAACAATCCGTTGACACACCTGGCAACAGCCAAGTTAGGTGCGATGGAACAGCGATGGATGGCCCGGCTGTCTAACTTTGACTTTACCATCAAGTATCGGGCTGGCAAGAAGAATAACAATGCTGATGCGCTGTCCAGAATGCCTCACTTACCCGAGTCTGGAGAAGACATGGATGAACTCGAAGAGATAGAGTTACCGGCTTTCCATCACCAAGGTGTCTCCCAGTGTGAGCATGCGGTGGGAGTGAAGCGCTCAAGCCAGCACGAGGTCTCGGTCAACCCATTACTCCACCATAATTGGGAAGAAACACAGAACGGTGACCCGGCCGTGCGATTGGTCAAAGAGAAGCTAGCACAAGCTGAGACCCATCTTGGCCCAGACGCTCCAGAGGAAGCCCAGCAGCTGTGGAAGGAGAGGGGACGACTGTTCACCTACCAAGGCAAGCTCTGCAAGAGATATGTCAACTGGCGAACAAATAAACTTGTCTGGCAGATAGTGGTTCCGCAGAGGGATGCTCCAATGGTCCTAGCAGCGTATCATGATAACGCAGGACACTTCGGGTGGAAGAAGTTGGAGGCCCTACTCCGTGATCGGTTCTATTGGGTGCACATGAGAAAGATGATCGAGAAGTGGTGCCGAGACTGTGGCCCGTGTAACCTGAGGCGGAAGGATGATGCCAGCCAAAGGTCTCCCCTACAGCCAATTGTCACGAAGCAGCCCCTGGAGTTGGTGGCCCTGGACCACGTGAAGTTAACACCAAGCCGGTCAGGCTATGTGTACGCCCTCACCATTGTGGACCATTACTCTCGTTTCCTGGTAGTAGTGCCTGTGAAGGACCAGACAGCCAGGACAGCAGCTAGAGCGTTCCAGGCATCCTTTTGTCGACCTCACGGCTATCCGGAAAGGGTACTGACTGATCAGGGTCCTGCATTCGAGGCTGAAGTGTTCCAAGAGTTCTGTAACATGTACGGTTGTAAGAAAATCCGAACCACACCGTACCACCCCCAAACCAATGGACTGTGCGAGAAAATGAACCATGTGGTTATTGATATGCTGAAGACCCTACCGCTGGAGGAAAGGAACCAATGGCCAGAAAAGTTGCCCGATCTGGTAGACCTGTACAACCATATCCCAGTGAATTCGACCAACTGCAGCCCCGCTTACCTGATGCGAGCCAGACCTGGCAAGTTGCTTGTAGACTTTGAGATGGGGACTGTGTCGCCCGAGGCGGTTCAAGAAATAGAGGATTGGGATACAGAACGGCAGCAGCGGTACCGTAAGGTCCAGGAGTGCGTAGAGAGGAGCCTGTCTCAAGCAAGAACGAGACAAGAGCAGCATTACAATCAAACCGCCCCAGCAACTCCCTTAGCACCTGGAGAACAAGTCCTCAAGAAGAAACGGAGGACGCATAAATTGGATGATCAGTGGGAAAACGAGCCCTACACCATTATCCCCTCCAACTTTGACAATAGTAAGGTATGCCTCATAAGCAAGGATGAAGGCAAGACCTATCAAGCAATTTCTCGAGACCGCCTGAAAGCGTGTCCTGAACGGTGCAGAATCCAAAGAGAAATGGAAGGAGTACAAGGAAGTCCCCAAAGTCAAGAGAAAGAAGGGGAGATGATTCAAACCATCCTTGAAAAATTCCCCAAAACTTGGACCCGAATAAACAATGCCATAGTGGTACCAGTTTTGACGTTTCCGCAGTTGGTCGAGCCAGAAACAGAAAAGGTTCCGGATCCACCTAAAGAACCGTCCGCTCCAGCACGAGATGACACGCCAGCAGTGGAACAGGAGGATCAACCCCCTGTCAGTGGTGAACCTGTCATACCCTTGGCGACTCTTAGATCACAAAGGCAACCATCACGCTTACCTATTGGGGTTAGGCCCACCTGTAGTGCTGAGATAGAAGACGCACCACGTAGTCAGGGGCAAACACCAGAGCTACGTAGGTCCCAGCGCAGCACTCGGGGACAACCCCCTCTAAGGTATAGAGAGTCAACTGTATAAGGGAAAGAGTACCTATTAGAATGTAAATAGTTATGCAAAATGTCTGTCATGTTGTGTACAAAATGTTTTCTTTTTCTTTGATTGCGAAAATGGACAATTGGGCCACTGGACTATGGGTGGCCAACACCTAAATTGTTCATAGTTAGCACCAGTGTGCTCAACACCCCTGAAGAAAAACCCGTCTGGCGTGCATAGAGTGGGGTCATCAATGCTCTGACGCACGCCCAGAGCCTACGTTGGGGGTTTGATCGCGGCGGGTCCCCCATGGAGCAGTGTAATGGACACCCGGCAGGGAGCCACACTGGACTCTTATAGTAATGTTTAAGTTTGTAACGTTAAAGTATTTGCGCCTCCCATAATGGGATGAAATGTTCTAACATGTCATGTTTGTTTCTACAGTCCGGGAGTACTGAATTTAACTAAGGGGGAGTGTGGCGCCCCAGGACCTGGTCGCCACAACAGCATTGCCCTCCCAAAGGGTTAATGCTGAGCCTGGAGGTAATTGGGAGATATATTGGCCAGTAAGTTAACACTCAACACAATTCTCCCTCCGGCCAGCAGAGGGAGCTCTAACCTGATACTTCAGGGAGGATTCCTTAAGTCTGGCTGAAGGGAGGAAGTAGGGGTTAGTCTGGAGACAGGAGTGAAAGAGTGCAGACGCAGGGTAGTGCTGCCTTGTGAAACTGGGGCCTAGAGCTTGGATAGCTTGGCCCAGTGAAGCAAGGGGAGCAGCGAGGCACAGCAGAGACTCGGACATCGGAGTCTGTAGTTGGCAGGGCATAAAATCCATCCCTGGTAGCTGAATCCGGAGGGCAGGAGAGCTGCAAGCCCCCTGTCCCAGAAGCAATCTGAAGGTACAACTGCATCCCAAGGGCCTGGTGTGGGCTCCAGCAGAGAAGCACCAGAGAGGGCCTGCGCAGTCTACCACACAGAAAAGGGGACGAACAACAAGTCCCAGCAGCAAGAGGGCAATTGCAAACCTAAAGTGCAGTGTCCTAAAACAGCAGAGAAAGATTAAGGAGTAGGCCTCATACTCAACTGGCCAAAGATCACCCCAGGCACTTCCAGGCCGGCCGGACCATCTTTACCATCTGTGACGGTCTCCCTGGACTAAGTTTCTGCCGAGTAAAAGAGGAGAAGGTAAAGAGACTACTGTTTGTGCCTGTTTCTTTCATTGCTTGTCGGCCCTGCACCGTGTTAGTCACACAGCACCATAGACTTCCACAAGCACCAACTGTGCCCCGGGCATTGCTCCACCTGTGGGGAGCAGTACCACCATTGCTGCTATAACATCATCCCGGTGGCCTCACACAGCAGCGGCGGCTTAATAGCCGCAGACCACAGGTGGCGTCACGAATACAAACTTAAAGTCATCCGCCACATATTCAACTGACACCCACCAGGGCCACGGAGCCGGGCCCAGCCACCACTGACTACCACTGGACTAGTCCGGCCCGGCACCGGGTGTCCCATAGCCCTGGGGTGGGCGAGTCAGATGCACCGCCCACAGCTCCAGCCATCCCCGCGCATGCCCAGTGCCAGTCTCACAGGACTGAGCAGTGTGACCGCTGGTGACATGTGCGCAGGCAAGTGATTATGGGCGGGACTGTGACTGTTATCAGCAAGTACCCGGCCATAATCTCGTGAGCGCGCAAACCTCTCCAGCATTCACACTGAGCTCAGTGTAGATGCTAGACTGTATGGGTTGCTTCCAGGGATGACGTCCCTTTGTCATGTGATAGTATTTTGAACACGCCCCTATCACATGACAAAGGGACGTCATCCCTGGAAGCAGCCCATACAGTCTAGCATCTACACTGAGCTCAGTGTGACGCTGGAGAGGTTTGCGCGCTCACGAGATTATGGCCGGGTACTTGCTGATAACAGTCACAGTCCCGCCCATAATCACTTGCCTGCGCACACGTCACCAGCGGTCACACTGCTCAGTCCTGTGAGACTGGCACTGGGCATGCGCGGGGATGGCTGGAGCAGTGGGCGGTGCATCAGATATGGAAAGGAGCGATGGGGGCGGCATACAGGACCAGGGGGCAAAATAACGGACGGCAGAGAGCCCGCCCCCGTGAAAGATTTACAGAAGCTGCATACAAAAAGGTAGAACTTTATAAAGGCTTTATTTTGGTCTCACATGGGGCACAATAATAACAGGGACCTTCCTAGAATGCAGCCCAGGAGCTGCAGAGGGGGAATCTTTTAGCTTTTGGGCGAAATTTCTGATGACAGGTTCCCTTTAAGGTTGCATACTCCATATGACTGAAAAATTTTTTCTGGATGTATGGATACTGTCTGTAGTGGCAATTTAGCCTGAACCTCATTCAGACTCTACGGTTAGCAACGATTCTACCAGGTATTGGACTGTTACTATCATGATTATCAAATTTTTTTTTTTTTTTCCTCAAATAAATATGTACTCTATAGAGCCTAGGCTTAATTTAATATCTATAAGTGAAAAATGCCCCTCCATTTCTGATTGCTAGATGCATGAAGTGGTGATTTATTATTGTTCTTTGGAGGACGTACCATATTATCTAATGGTCCTGGTACGAGTTTATAATGGTCAGTGTTCACTATTTTTATGCCATATTGTGGTGATTACAACAGTGTTCTTTTTGGTCTGAAATGAAACAAACCCTTTGTTCTATTCTAGGTTGAAGCTGTATGTTTCAAGGATCCATGCTGTTATACCCCTGATGAGCCCCTTTTTGCTAACTAAGGGGCGAAACGCGTAGGGTGAATCCTGGACAAAAAAACAGCTTAAGTCAATAATGTATTTGTAATTTTATTGTATGTCGACTTGATGACATAGTTTGGCCCATCCCTACTAGTCTATGACAGATGATTAGTGACGGACGTATTTTCCTCCTCTGCACACATTATGTGTGCTTATAACTTTGTGGGCCTTTTCTTTGGTGTTACACCTTACCCACTGCTATTTAGACACACTCTATGTCCTCTGGAAAGTGAGTGGAGGGTCAGTATAGGACATCAGTCGACGAGGAACGGGGGCGTTATGACTAATTAGAACGCCGACCTCCGTATGTAAGGAAGGGTGAAAGAGGGAAAAATCTTCTCGCCTTTCTTTCCAATGATAATTTAATATAATTTTATTAATTTATGTTTGTATGTACTCTGTTTGTGGCATATATGTCCAATAAATATTGTGATTTTAAGGTAAAAGGATTTTTCGGTTTTTGGTAACTTCAACTGTGACAGGCAGAATTCCCCCCCCCCAAAAAAAAAAAATCCAGAAAACCCCATTGTATGATTTATAAATAATTAATTTGCATTTTATTGCATGAAATAAGTATTTGATCACCGACCAACCAGCAATAAATCTGCTCTCACAGACCTGATATTTTTTCTGTAAGAGGCTCCTACTCTGCACTCATTACCTGTATTAATTGCACCTATTTGAACTCGTTACCTGTATAAAGACCCCTGTCCACACACTCAATCACACTCCAACCTCTCCACCATGGACAAGACTAAAGAGCTGTCTAAGGACACCAGGGATAAAACTGTAGCTTGCATAAGGCTGGGTTGAGCTACAGAACAATAGGCAAGCAGCTTGGTGAGAAGGCAACAACTGTTGGCGCAATTGGAAAAATTGGAAAAAACAAAAGATGACTGTCAATCTTATTCGGTCTTGGGCTCCATGCAAGATCTCACCTTGTGGGGTAAGGATGTTTTGGAGAAAGGTCAGGAATCAGCCCAGAACCACAAAAGAGGATCTGGTCAATGACCTGAATAGAGCTTGGACCACAGTCTCAAAGACTATAGTTAGTAACACACTACGCCGTCATGTTTTGAAATCCTGCAGGGCAAAAGGGCATTCTGCTCACACCAGCACATGGCCAGGTCTGTTTGAAGTTCACCAATGACCATCTGGATGATCCAGAAAAGACATGGGAGAAAGTAATGTGGTCAGAGAAGACCAAAATGGAGCTTTTTGGCATCCACTCCACTCGCCGTGTTTGGAAGAAGGATGGGTACAACCTCAAGAACATTGACTCAACTGTGAAGCATGCTTTGGGGCTGCTCTTCTACAAAGGGGACAGGACAACTGCACCGTATTGAAGGGAGGATGGATGTGGTCATTTATCGCGAGATTTAGACCAAAGACCTCCTTTCCTCAGTAAGAGCATTGAGGATGGGTCGTGGCTGGGTCTTTGAGCATGACAGTGACTCAAAACACACAGCCAGAGCAACTAAGGAACTGCTCCGTAAGAAGCATTTCAAGGTCCTGGAGTGGCCCAGATAGTCTCCAGACCTGAACCCAAGAGAAAATCTTCAGAGGGTGCTGAAACTCAATGTTGCTCAGTGACAGCCCCAAAATCTGAAAGATCTGGAGAAGATCTGTATGGAGGAGTGGCCTGAAAGATCTGGAGAAGATCTGCATGGAGGAGTGGCCTGAAAGATCTGGAGAAGATCTGTATGGAGGAGTGGCCTGAAAGATCTGGAGAAGATCTGTATGGAGGAGTGGCCTGAAAGATCTGGAGAAGATCTGTATGGAGGAGTGACCTGAAAGATCTGGAGAAGATCTGTATGGAGGAGTGACCTCAAAGATCTGGAGAAGATCTGTATGGAGGAGTGACCTGAAAGATCTGGAGAAGATCTGTATGGAGGAGTGACCTGAAAGATCTGGAGAAGATCTGTATGGAGGAGTGACCTGAAAGATCTGGAGAAGATCTGTATGGAGGAGTGACCTGAAAGATCTAGAGAAGATCTGTATGGAGGAGTGACCTGAAAGATCTGGAGAATATCTGTATGGAGGAGTGACCTGAAATATCTGGAGAAGATCTGTATGGAGGAGTGACCTGAAAGATCTGGAAAAGATCTGTATGGAGGAGTGACATGAAAGATCTGGAGAAGATCTGTATGGAGGAGTGACCTGAAAGATCTGGAGAAGATCTGTATGGAGGAGTGACCTGAAAGATCTGGAGAAGATCTGTATGGAGGAGTGACCTGAAAGATGAAAGATCTGGAGAATATCTGTATGGAGGAGTGACCTGAAAGATCTGGAGAAGATCTGTATGGAGGAGTGACCTGAAAGATCTGGAGAAGATCTGTATGGAGGAGTGACCTGAAAGATCTGGAGAAGCTCTGTATGGAGGAGTGACCTGAAAGATCTGGAGAAGATTTGTATGGAGGAGTGACTTGAAAGGTCAGGAGAAGATCTGTATGGAGGAGTGATCTGAAAGATCTGAATATCTGTATGGAGGGGTGATCTGAAAGATCTGGAGAAGATCCGTATGGAGAAATGACCTGAAAGATCTGGAGAAGATCTGTATGGAGGAGTGGCCTGAAAGATCTGGAGAAGATCTGTATGGAGGAGTGACCTGAAAGATCTGGAGAAGATCCGTATGGAGGAATGACCTGAAAGATCTGGAGAAGATCTGTATAGAGGAGTGGCCTGAAAGATCTGGAGAAGATCTGTATGGAGGAGTGGCCTGAAAGATCTGGAGAAGATCTGTATGGAGGAGTGGCCTGAAAGATCTGGAGAAGATCTGTATGGAGGAGTGACCTGAAAGATCTGGAGAAGATCTGTATGGAGGAGTGACCTGAAAGATCTGGAAAAGATCTGTATGGAGGAGTGATCTGAAAGATCCGGAGAAGATCTGTATGGAGGAGTGACCTGAAACATCTGGAGAAGATCTGTATGGAGGAGTGACCTGAAACATCTGGAGAAGATCTGTATCGAGGAGTGACCTGAATGATCTGGAAAAGATCTGTATCGAGGAGTGACCTGAATGATCTGGAAAAGATCTGTATGGAGGAGTGACCTGAAAGATCTGGAGAAGATCTGTATGGAGGAGTGACCTGAAAGATCTGGAAAAGATCTGTATGGAGGAGTTATCTGAAAGATCTGGAGAAGATCTGTATGGAGGAGTGATCTGAAAGATCTGGAGAAGATCTGTATGGAGGAGTGACCTGAAAGATCTGGAGAAGATCTGTATGGAGGAGTGACCTGAAAGATCTGGAGAAGATCTGTATGGAGGAGTGACTTGAAAGGTCAGGAGAAGATCTGTATGGAGGAGTGATCTGAAAGATCTGAATATCTGTATGGAGGAGTGATCTGAAAGATGTGGAGAAGATCTGTATGGAGGAGTGACCTGAAAGATCTGGAGAAGATCTGTATGGAGAAGTGACCTGAAAGATCTGGAGAAGATCTGTATGGAGGAGTGAACTGAAAGATCTGGAGAAGATCTGTATGGAGGAGTGACCTGAAAGATATGGAGAAGATCTGTATGGTGGAGTGACCTGAAAGATCTAGAGAAGATCTGTATGGAGGAGTGACCTGAAAGATCTGGAGAAGATCTGTATGGAGGAGTGGCCTGAAAGATCTGGAGAAGATCTGTATGGAGGAGTGGCCTGAAAGATCTGGAGAAGATCTGTATGGAGGAGTGACATGAAAGATCTGGAAAAGATCTGTATGGAGGAGTGATCTGAAAGATCTGGAGAAGATCTGTATGGAGGAGTGACCTGAAAGATCTGGAGAAGATCTGTATGGAGGAGTGACCTGAAACATCTGGAGAAGATCTGTATGGAGGAGTGACCTGAATGATCTGGAAAAGATCTGTATGGAGGAGTGATCTGAAAGATCTGGAGAAGATCTGTATGGAGGAGTGATCTGAAAGATCTGGAGAAGATCTGTATGGAGGAGTGATCTGAAAGATCTGGAGAAGATCTGTATGGAGGAATGACCTGAAAGATCTGGAGAAGATCTGTATGGAGGAGTGACCTGAAAGATCTGGAGAAGATCTGTATGGAGGAGTGACCTGAAAGATCTGGAGAAGATCTGTATGGAGGAATGACCTGAAAGATCTAGAGAAGATCTGTTTGGAGGAGTGACCTGAAAGATCTGGAGAAGATCTGTATGGAGGAGCGACCTGAAAGATCTGGAGAAGATCTGTATGGAGGAGTGACCTGAAAGATCTGGAGAAGATCTGTATGGAGGAGTGACCTGAAAGATCAGGAGAAGATCTGTATGGAGGAGTGACCTGAAAGATCAGGAGAAGATCTGTATGGAGGAGTGACCTGAAAGATCTGGAGAATATCTGTATGGAGGAGTGACCTGAAAGATCTGGAGAAGATCTGTATGGAGGAGTGACCTGAAAGATCTGGAGAATATCTGTATGGAGGAGTGACCTGAAAGATCTGGAGAAGATCTGTATGGAGGAGTGACCTGAAAGATCAGGAGAAGATCTGTATGGAGGAGTGACCTGAAAGATCAGGAGAAGATCTGTATGGAGGAGTGACCTGAAAGATCTGGAGAATATCTGTATGGAGGAGCGACCTGAAAGATCAGGAGAAGATCTGTATGGAGGAGTGACCTGAAAGATCTGGAGAATATCTGTATGGAGGAGCGACCTGAAAGATCAGGAGAAGATCTGTATGGAGGAGTGACCTGAAAGATCAGGAGAAGATCTGTATGGAGGAGTGACCTGAAAGATCTGGAGAATATCTGTATGGAGGAGTGACCTGAAAGATCTGGAGAAGATCTGTATGGAGGAGTGACCTGAAAGATCAGGAGAAGATCTGTATGGAGGAGTGACCTGAAAGATCTGGAGAAGATCTGTATGGAGGAGTGACCTGAAAGATCTGGAGAAGATCTGTATGGAGGAGTGACCTGAAAGATCTGGAGAAGATCTGTATGGAGGAATGACCTGAAAGATCTGGAGAAGATCTGTATGGAGGAGTGACCTGAAAGATCTGGAGAAGATCTGTATGGAGGAGTGACCTGAAAGATCTGGAGAAGAGCTGTATGGAGGAGCGACCTGAAAGATCTGGAGAAGATCTGTATGGAGGAATGACCTGAAAGATCTGGAGAAGATCTGTATGGAGGAATGACCTGAAAGATCTGGAGAAGATCTGTATGGAGGAGTGACCTGAAAGATCTGGAGAAGATCTGTATGGAGGAATGACCTGAAAGATCTGGAGAAGATCTGTATGGAGGAGTGACCTGAAAGATCTGGAGAAGATCTGTATGGAGGAATGACCTGAAAGATCTGGAGAAGATCTGTATGGAGGAGTGATTTGAAGGATCTGACAATCATCAGGTGCGGATTACATGTGTTTTTTTTTATGTTTTCTGCTGCGTAATTGCACCAAAGGCGCATGTGTATTTTTTACCTGCAAAATTTCCACATGTCATGTAGATCTATTGGGGAAATTTTGCACAGAAATGTCAGCGTACCCGCAGGAGAAATTAACATACTGCGGATTGGAAAAACGCACCGCGGGTCAGTGTACGCAGCATGAAAAAGAAGTGCAGAGGGCAGGAGATTTCTACCATATTAATCTTTTCTTCTACTGTAAAATGCTGCGATTTGACACAGTGAAAATACGGCGCGCCAAGTAATAATAATAATAATAATAATAATCTTTATTTCTATAGCGCCAACATATTCCGTAGCGCTTTACAATTCAGGAGGATCATATACAAACAAGTAACAGTTATAGAAATACAATATTTAGAGGGGAAAAAAATACAACCCTGCTCGTGAGAGCTTACAATCTACAATGAGATGGGGGGAGAGGCTAGGTTCAAGTGCTTATTTACAATGACAATCCAACCATCTCACGGAAATGAGGCTGGATAATGGTTTCCTGGACCAGTGGGCCCGAGCCTTGAGATGCCTTTGGGTGCCATGGAGTTTGATGTGGAGCTATGTTGTGAGAGGTTGTAGAGGGACTATGTGAATCGAATCTGATTAGGGAGTGTGATAGGCCGCCCTAAAAAGATGCGTCTTTAGGGTGCGTCTGAAGCTGAGTAAGTTGTGATTTGTCCTAACTTCTTGGGGTAGAGCGTTCCAGAGGGTTGGTGCAGCTCGGAAGAAGTCTTGGATCCGGGAGTGGGAGGTTCGAATTAGTGTGGATGTTAGTCGAAAGTCGCTTGCAGAGCGTAGAGAACGGGTGGACTGATAGACAGAGAGGAGGGTGGAGATGTAGGGGGGTGCTGCACTGTGGAGAGCTTTGTGGTGATAGAGAGGAGGGTGGAGATGTAGGGGGGTGCTGCACTGTGGAGAGCTTTGTGGGTGAGAACAAGCAGTTTGAATTGGATCCTATGATATATGGGCAGCCAGTGCAATGACTGGCACAGAGCAGACGAGTACACGAGTAAATCTCATCGTGGGCACGTGCCTCAAATGTTGACAGAAGAGGATTTTTTTTTGCCATCATTTTTGTTAGATAAGTTAGAGCTGTAGGGAATAGTAGGTGGCATGGTGGCTCAATGGTTAGCACTTTACAGTGGCTCAGTGGTTAGCTCTGTATGGTGGCTCCATAGTTAGCACTATATGGTGGCTTAATGGTTATCACTGTATGGTGGCTCTGTGGTTAGCACTGTATGGTGGATCAGTGGTTATCACTGTACGGTGGCTCAGTGGTTTTGATGGTATGGTGGCTTAGTGGTTATCATTGTATGGTAGCTCGGTGTTTAGCACTGTATGGTGGCTCCATGGTTAGCAGTGTATAGTGGCTCAGTGGTTAGAACTGTATGGTGGCTCAGTGGTTAGCACTCTATATTGGCTCAGTGGTTATCACTGTATAGTGGCTAAGTGGTTAGCACTGTATGGTAGCTCGGTGTTTAGCACTGTGCAGTGGCTCTGTGGTTAGTGCTGTATGGTGGCTCAATGATTAGCACTGTATAGTGGCTCAGTGGTTATCACTGCACGATGGCTCAGTGGTTAGCACTATATGGTGGCTCTGTGGTTAGCACTGTATAGTGGCTCAGTAGTTAGCACTGTGTGGTGGCTCAGTGGTTAGAACTGTACGGTGGTTCAGTGGTTAGCACTGTATGGATGGCTCAGTGGTTAGCTCTGTATGGATGGCTCAGTGGTTAGCACTGTATGCATGGCTCAGTGGTTAGCACTGCAGTCTTGTGGTGGCTCAGTGGTTAGCACTGGAGCCTTGCAGCGCTGGGATCCTGGTTTCAAATTCCACCAAGGACACTATCTGCAAGGAGTTTGTATGTTCTCCCCGTGTTTGCGTGGGTTTCCTATGAGTTTTCCGTTTTCCTCCCACACTCCGAAGACATACTGATAGGGATTCTAGATTGTGAGCCCCAATGGGGACAGTGTTGCTAATGTATGTAAAGCGCTGTGGAATATGATGGCGCTATATAAAAAATAAAGATGATTATTCATTGATTATTTCACAGCTTATATCGCCCTCTTGTGTTTGAAATGAGGAATGCAATCCCAATAATCTACATTCCCAGGATGAGTATTCTCATTTTCATTTTCTGCAGTATTTCGATGATATAATTTAACTTATTTGTGTTTTTATTGAGTTTTTTATGCTGCGGCTTCTGTCTCTTTTCAATAGATCGCGTTTTAAATAAATCTGCTTTGTTTTTGATGCTTCCTGGTATTTGGCTTTGACAACACTTTATTGATACAGTCATGTGCGGATCACGTGTTTTTTTTTCCTGTGGCTTTTCCATGTCTAATGCACTTCTATGGGAAAAATCTGCGCATAAAACCCAGGCGGAGAAATTGACAAGCTGTGGCTTTCAATCTCGCTCCGCAGGTCAGCTAAAAAAAAAAAAGCGCAATGCGCAGGAGATGTCCGCAAGTCCCGTCCACTCTACGGGAACCGTAAGTCACCGCGTGTTTGGCGCAGAGACAAAAACTCATCACGGGAACTTAACCTTAAGAAGCTCTGTATGAAATCTTGTATTATGGAAGTTCACGGGCACTTTGCATTTCATTTCCTCTTTATTCTCAGGTTTTCTAGATTTTTTTTCTTGTTTCAAATAGAAGATAAATAGCGATCAGGTAACGGATCTGTTTTCCATTGACTCCAATGTTATAAAAAAAAAAAAACGGATCCTGCAGAAATCAATTTTTTCACAACGGACAAGTCGTGTTTGCAGAATTTTTTGCCAACGAATTGTTGCTGGATCCGATTCCAACGGGCGATCACTGGACGTGTGAACGCAGCCTAATCTGTCGTCAGTTACTCAGGTGGGAATATCCCGTTTATGTCCCAACGTACGGCCAGAAGTTAACATGTCTAACCTGAAATGCATTAAAACTGATAGTCTTGTCTTTTTCTTCTTATTTTGCTCATCGGCACGTAGGCTGGAAACTTCAACAGTAGACTATACGGAAGAGAGCATTTCCCATAATCTGCCATTCGAAGAGTCGCCATTAGGGGGCAGTATCAGCATGAGGAATGGGACCGGGACCTATAAAGACGTTAAAATATTTAGTATCCTGAGATAATGCAACTGTCACCGCTCACACATTCGGCAGCTCGGTATTTCTCAGGCTTTCTACGGTCAGTGGCGCTGAGTTGAGCTCTATACGTTAATGCGTTTTATGACATATTGATGCCATTAGGGGGGCACTGCTCTGTATAATGTCCAGAAGGTGGCTGACACTAGTGGCTCCTGCTCTGGACAACTGGCCCAAACATATCAGTAGCTGTGCAGCCGCCGGGCTGCTCGGATCCGGACCCGCGATGGCTCGAGGGATCTCTAGACCTGGGGGTCATGCGGCCACTCGGAATAAAGGGGTATTATTTACAGGGGGTTGTAAAGACAGTTCGTGACACCACCCGTTGTGCGTGGTAAGATGGAGTACCACCGCTGCAATGGGGAGTACCTGGTGGCGATGGTGCGGGCAGCCAGATGTTTAACACCTCCACGGGTAGGGGGGATGCCCCGGGACTCGGTGTAGATGACGGGGAGGCGCCCTTGGGACAGTAAGGGTCACATGCGTACTCACTCAGTACAATAACACTAACACCGACAACTGTGGTAAACCAAAGTTCTGGACACCACTGCTGCTGAAGGGGAGCACGTCTGGATCACGTGCCCGTTGGTGTTGCCTGTTAGTCTGTGGCCTTTACCTTGGCATCTATTTTCTCTTGTTGGTCCCTCGAGTATAAAACTAATTGGGTCCCGCTCCCCAGTATGGCTAACTGGGTGAGCTTGCTCTCAGGGTTCACGCTTGGGATTTTCTGGACTGTGTGAGTGGAAAGTCCTATCCCCCTCGTTGCGCTAGTACCCCGATTCTGGAGCGGGTGGAGAGCGGATCTTGAAGGCTCCGTCCTCGTCGGGTAAATTGTCAGGATGCCGGAAGCTACTCCCTGACCTACGGTCCACGTACCCAGTCGTGCCCTGGTCCCTGCACGGTGATGGCACAAAGCCGCCGGCTGTCCTCCTCGACAGTCCGTGCCCCTTGTCACGATCCCCTGCAACCAGGGTTCCAGCTCCTACCAGGCTCAGACCAACATCTGCCACCTAGTAGTCTCAAGGAGCCCTGCTCCTCACTTGTGACCTCTCCTCTTGAGAGTCACTCTCCAACTCACTTGTGACCTCTCCTTCTGAGAGTCACTCTCCAACTGACTGTCTCCTGACATTCCTGACCCTCCCTTAACCAACCCCCCAATTGGGCGACCCTATTCCACTCAGGCCGTCCACTGGTGTGTCTGGTGGGTGTGGTGCAGAGTGTTCCTAGGATTTTGATTAGCTGTTCTTCGCAACACCAATGGTTAGGGACCCTTAACCAAGGAGGAGAAGGGCACAGAAGGGCAGATTGCACAATACCCTGTGACGACCTGATAGGCCAGGGCGTCACATAGCCAAAACTGCAAGAATTGGCTAATTGACCGGCCAACTCAATTCATCTTGAAACACTGGTGGACGTGGACTGAAGAGGACCCTGTACAAGAACAATATATGGACGCTTTTCAGTCCAATAACTCATCAAAGTGTACAATTCCTCTTGTTTTGGAGGTAAAAATGGGCCCTTTTACCTCTTAGGGCCCCTGTGCAGCGGCACAGGCTGCACCAATGATGTGTCTGCCCCTGTCCTGAGATTTAAAGGTGTCACGGTGATTTTGTAGTAGAATACTAATGGTAACTTTAAGGAGACCTTTCAGGATCAGTAAGTTTTATTGTTCTACCTTATCCTGTTATCTTGCTGTAAGCGCCATAGAATTCAGTGTCTTGTGCATGCTAGTCATGTGTGTCATGATTCCTCTGTGCAGAGCATCTTCCACACATGTTATCCTCTGCCGCGCCTTCCTCAATTACAGAGCCAGTAGTGACGTGTTTCCTTTGTGCAGAGCATCTTGCATTTGGAGATGCTCTGCTGTGTTTCTTTGAGCACTAGCTGACAGGTTGTTTGACAGCACAGGATTCCATGCTGTTCTGGGAGGTGCTGATTACTCAGGTGTTCCACCTTCCTGGTGATTGCTCTGTTTCATTACTGAGCATGCTCTCCCAGAACTTCGCCAGTCATACTCTCTGGTTCTGCAGTTGTGCTCTTGGCCTGTGTTTGTGCTTGTGTTCTGATCTAAGTTTCTTAACCCCGGACTGTTCATTGACTCCTCTCTGCTCACTCCCTTTTATTGTTGTTACCTCCTGGCTTCTGACCTCGGACCGCTCCCTGACCACATCTCTGTCTGCTCCCTGAATCTAATACATACTCTCCTGGAATTCTGACCCTCGGCCTGTGACTTGACTACGCTTCTGCTTACTCCCTGTGTCCTTTCATCTCCTCCTGTTACCTGACCCTGGCTTCCCTGACTATCCTTCCTTCTATACTATCCGTAAGTAGTGACTAGCATCACAAAGTGTATGTAAATACAATTTACAGCATATTCACTCCTCCCCCCCACCCACCTCTCAGTGCATTCACTATCACTGCTGAGAGGTGGGAGGGAGCTTGGGTGGGGGTAGCAGTGCAAATTCAGTTCATATTTAGTATCACTGATGCCAGCACTGAGAGGGGAGAACAGTGAATATGCAGTTTGTATTTACATATGCTTGACTTGTTACTATATCACACTGAATCCTATGGAGCTTGCAACAAGATAACAGGATAAGGTAGAGCAATGACACTTACTGAGTCTGAAATGTCTCCTTATGCCCTATTTAAAGATAACATTAGTATTGTACTAGAAAATCTCCTGACAGGCTCCCTTTAAAGGGATGTTCCCATGTGATAAAGTATTGGCATATTACTGCCGTGGGAATGGAGATCAAGAAGAACAACTGTCAACGCGTTTCGGAGTAAAAACAACTCCTTCTTCAGGTAACCCAGTTGTTTTTATTTTTGTTTGATTTTGCAGCACAAGATCTAGTTTTTAATGCTATCTCTAGCGCAAAGGCCTGCATCCACACAGGCTCCTGCTCCCCTCCCCCGGGGAGGACAGTGGCATTCTCACCTGGCTGGGGGTCCTGCTGCAGGGCTTCCATCTCTGTCTCATGCTGCAACCTCCCAGAGCATCTGCACACCATGCAGAGCTCCAGCTTCTGTCCTTAGAGTGCGCCTGCGGTCATGCCCCTTTCCTTAAAGGGCCAGTACCCTTTTAACCTGAAGTGCTTCCTGGGTCAGCTTGGACGCTGTAGGTATTTAAGGCTCCCTAGCCCTATGCTAGGTGCCTGGGCAATGAGTTTAGTTATTGCTAGTTGTCAGGTCCTATAGCACTGTGCTGCTGCTTCTGCTGCTGTTCTCTGTTGTTTGTCATATTGCTCATACCTGTCTGTATTGCAGAGTTCCACTGCTGTTCACACTATCTGCTGCTTCTGCCATCCATCCATCCATCCATCCATCCATCCATCCAGCCATCCATCCATCCATCCATCCATCTATTCATCCATCCAGGACGGAACTACTACACCAGCTGCTGCCATCCATCCATTTGTCCATCGATCCATTCTGGACAGAACCCCTACACCAGCTGCTGCCATCCATCCGTCCATCCATCCATCCTAGATGGAACCACTACCCCAGCTGCTGCCATCCATCCATCCGTCCATCCATCCATCCTAGACGGAACCACTACACCAGCTGCTGCCATCCATCCATCCGTCCTAGACGGAACCACTACACCTGCTGCTGCCATCCATCCATTTGTCCATCCATCCATTCTGGACAGAACCCCTACACCAGCTGCTGCCATCCATCCGTCCATCCATCCACCCGTCCATCCATCCTAGACGGAACCACTACACCAGCTGCTGCCATCCATCCATCCTTCCATCCATCCATCCTAGACGGAACCACTACACCTGCTGCTGCCATCCATCTATTTGTCCATCCATCCATTCTGGACAGAACCCCTACACCAGCTGCTGCCATCCATCCGTCCATCCATCCACCCGTCCATCCATCCTAGACGGAACCCCTACACCAGCTCCTGCCATCCATCCATCCGTCCGTCCATCCATCCATTCTACACGGAACCACTACACCAGCTGCTACCGCAACCCTTACCAGAGACTGTCGCTCCCATACTGCTGGTGCAAGCCGACGCAACATCAGTCTTCCCGAGTGGCGCCAGTCCTGCAGCGCAACACCTCCACTATCAAGAGCTCTGGTGAAAGCCCCTTTGGGTTTTCTGTGTGTTGCGGCCCAGTTCACTACAGTGGAACCTTGGTTAATGAGAACAATCTGTTCTGGGACTGTGCTTGTAAACCAAGTTACTCGTCTAGCAAAGCAAGATTTCCCATAGGAAATCATTGGAACGTAAACAATTCGTTCCCCAACTTGTTAAATGTCCCATCCTGGTCCCCTATTGTGCCGTTCCACACATGCGCAAAGACACACAAGCACGCACGAACACACACAAACATACACGCACACACACATATTCTGCTCCCCTTACCTTCCATTCCATCGCCGACCTCCCGGTTCTTGTAGTTTGCCGGTACAGGATGTGTATTGGGTAACCATCGCGACGAGGGAGGAACTTCCACTGCCAGCGCGCTGACGTCAAAGGCTGGAGACCCTTGCCACTGATTGGTCAACGCGCTGCCTTTGAGTAGTGGCTGACAGCGGAAGTTTCTCCCTCGTCGCGATGGTTACCCGATACACATCCTGTACCGGCGGACTACAAGAACCGGGAGGCCGGTGATGGGACGGAAGGTAAGGTGAGCATAATGTGTGTTTTGTTTGTGTTTGTGTGTGTTTGTGCGGACTGCAAGAGCGGGTCAGAGCGCAGTGCATGTACGGAACCGGAAGTGAGCGCGGTGAGGATTTGCTCTTACGGCAAAGCTTGCTCGTAAACTGAGTTACAAATTTACAGCAAGCTTTGCTCGTATAGCGAAATACTCGCACACTGGGTTACTCGTTACGCGAGGTTCCACTGTATATCCCTGCTCATCCGGCGAGCGTAACACTATCATTTTATGGTATATATCACTTTCCCCAACACTTTAGGAGCCAGAAAAACTCAACAACTGATGAAATATCGTCTGGGCTAACACAAGATGCAGGGATAACTTGTGCTTTTTGCATTGTTCTATTACTTTATAAAATCCCGCACTTTTCCAATTTGTGGCAACCATTGGATTGGACAGAGATCGCACGCTCTGAACTGTCTGTGCACTTCTGCATCTTGTGTTTCTTGCATTATGTAGGAGTGATGGCGCCCGTACCCCGAGCAGCTGGGGGATTTCTCGCTGCCAGTCTGAGGGGTGTTTAATATTTAATGAGGAATTTAGCTGAGCCGTCCTGATAAAGATCTACAAACTTCAATTAAAACGCGGCTACAACAGACAAAGCCTGTGACGTATTATGTGAGGTTTATTAGAAATTAGAACAGTGCAAGGAGGAAAAGATGAAAACCTTCCTGACAGCTGTCACCGGCGGCATCAAAGGAAAGACGTATCACTAAACAGCAGCCTGACACCGGGCGAGACGGACCGCTATCTCCGCAGATAAAGACCTAGTGATCCAGTCCAATGCACAGAGGAAGCAGTATAGTAGTTATACGAGGAGCTGCTGATAAGTCTTTGGCTTTACCCCGAAAGAAAAAATAGGATGATGAAATTTTACATTTCTTCCACACACTCTCCACTGATGACAACACACTTCTGACATCGGTATGCCAAGTTCTGTAAGCCTAGCAAAAAGAAGGATTTCGGTTGTGCCTCAAACCAGGTATCCCTAGCAGCCATGGCATCAGAAATGGTGTGACATTTGGTACCTTGAGGTGTTTCTTCAGGTTTGGAAACAGATGTTAGTCGGAGGGAGCTAGATCTGGTGAATAAGGTGGGTGGACAAACAGCTGGAAGCCCGGCTCTGCTAGTTTTGCTGTGGTCGCTTGTGCGGTGTGAGCAGAGGTCTTGTCTTGCAGGTACAAGATTCCTTTGGACAGCTTACCGCGCCTTTTGGACTTCAGAGCTGCCTTCAATTGGTCCAAAAGTTCAATGTAATACTTTGCATTGATGGTGGAACCCTTTTGAAGGTAGTCCACTAGCAGCAGGCCCTCCTTATCCCAGAACACAGACGCCATCACCTTAGTGGCTGATTTTTGCACCCTGAACTTCTTTGGATGAGGAGAACCACTGTGCCTCCATTCTTTTGACTGCTTCTTGTTTTCAAGGTCATACAAATAAATCCAGGTCTCATACATAGTGACCGGTCGATCCAGGAAGTTCTTATCAGTCCTGAAACACTGACAAATGGAGCGGGAAGTTGTCACTCGCTGCTTCTCTGATCTGTTGTCAAACATTTGGGGACCCACTTTGCAGATCGCTTCCTCATGTCCAAATGTTCATGGATAGTGACACAAACACGTTCCCAGGAAATCCCCATGATGTCTACTATTGCTTCCGCTGAAATTCTTGGATTCTCCAGTATGAGGTTGTGCACAGCATCGTCGATCTCCGGAATAACAACCACTCTCGGGCGTCCAGGACCTTCCTCATCGTTAGGGCTGAAGTGGCCCGTTTTAAATTTGGCAACCCAGTTCTTAACTGTGGAATATGAAGGGCATTGATCCCCCAATGTCTGCGACATATCACCATGAATATCCGCCGCGGACTTTCCTTGCAGAAACAAGAATTTTATCCCTCTTCTGCTCTCAGTTGCTGTGAATATCGCATTAGACTCCGCCATATTGTTTTCCCGCGTGTGTAGAACACTGTTGCCATAAGCAACAAACACAAAATTTTGAAAACGTATATTAGACACATAAGGCTTTCATGTTACATAGTTACATAGTTACTAAGGTTGAAAAAAGACCTAGGTCCATCTAGTTCAACCTTCCTCCACCAGTTCTACATTTAGTCACGAAGTCATTTATAACCAACAATGTTGTGTGTACTGAGGAAATCATCCAGCCCTTTTTTGAAAGCTGTTATAGTATCAGCCATTACTACCTCTTGTGGTAGTGTATTCCACAGTCTGACCGCTCTAACTGTAAAGAACCCTTTCCTATTTAGCTGTCGGAATCGCTTTTCTTCCACTCGCAGTGAATGCCCCCTGGTCCTTAGTATTGGCTTCGTAAGAAATAAGTCATGTGCCAGTCCTTTATATTGACCACACATGTATTTATACATATAAATGAGATCTCTGAGACGTCTTTTTTCTAAGCTAAACATATCTAACTTTTTCAACCTGTCATCATACGGGCGGCCTCCATTACTCATCATACGGCCTCCATTCCTTGTAGTAGTCTAGTTAGCCCCCTTTGAACTGACTCTAACTTCTGAATGTCCTTTTTAAAATGTGGAGCCCAAAACTGAATCCCATATTCCAGATGTGGCCTTACAAGTGATTTATAGAGGGGTAACAATACGTTGGGATCACGTGATCTAATCTCTCTTTTTATACACCCTAGAATCTTGTTTGCTTTAGCAGCTGCTGCCTGACATTGAGTGCTGCTGCTCAGCTTATTTGTAATGAGAATACCCAAGTCCTTCTCCTGTTCTGTAGTCCCGAGTTTACTTCCATTTAATGTATACGCAGCTATAGGATTACTCCGTCCTAGGTGCATTACTTTACATTTATCAACATTAAATCTCATTTGCCAAGTATCTGCCCATTCTGACATCTTATCCAGATCTTTTTGTAATATTGTACTATCCAGGTCAGTTTTTAATATCCTACATAGTTTGGTGTCATCGGCAAAGACTGAGACTGTACTATCAATCCCATCCACAAGGTCATTAATATAGAGAGTAAAAAGAATTGGTCCTAGCACAGATCCCTGCGGCACCCCACTGCTGACTATAGCCCATTTAGAGAATGTACCATTTATGACTACTCTTTGTTTCCTATCTTTTAGCCAATTCCTTACCCAGTTGCATATAGTTTCCCCTAGTCCTTGCTTCTGGAGCTTTAGTATAAGGCTATTATGTGGTACAGTATCAAATGCCTTTGCAAAGTCCAAATAAATCACATCAGCTGCATTACCAATATCCAGGTTGGCACTTACCCCCTCATAGAACCCCAACAGGTTGGTTAGAAACGATTTATCTTTCATGAATCCATGCTGTCTGTCAGTTATTATATTATTTTCTGCAACATATTTTTGCATGTCATCCCTTAAAATGCCCTCAAAAACTTTGCATACTACTGATGTCAGGCTTACTGGACGGTAGTTGCCTGGATCTACCCTCTTACCTTTCTTAAATATCAGTACCACATCAGCAATCCTCCAATCCTGAGGCACCAACCCTGTTACAAGTGAGTCTAAAAAGATGAGATACAGCGGTCTGTCAATTACGGAGCTCAATTCCCTCAATATTCGTGGATGAATGCCATCTGGCCCTGGGGATTTGTCAATGTTTAATTTACTCAGACGTAGGCGTACTTCTTCTTGTGTTAAATTAATTATATCGGGTGGTGAACTTTGATTTTTCACTTGTTGAATGATGCCTGCTACAGTCAGTTCCTTGGTGAACACAGATGAGAAATGCCTATTTAATATCTCAGTCTTTTGTTTGTCCTCTATAACTAACTTATTTGTTAACATTTGTTACCATAGAAATAAAAAAGATCACAAGGCCAAAGACTCAACAGCAGCCCCTCGTATTCTTATACATAGGGGCTGTATTATAGCTAAGATCCATATGTATCAGACATTTACGACGTATCTGTGTCCCGGTTGACATACAACTCTGTGGTGTCCGGCTGCAGAAGGCCACTGCGTTTGACTGCAACAATTGCTTCTTGCATTTAATTCTTTCTTCTCTGGTATAAATTGAGTTCCATGTTTCTTTTCTGTAAGAGTCAACGCTTTCCCCTTTAGGACCCTGCGAACACCTTGGCAATTCAACTGTTAATCCTTATTCCCACTCCCTGTGTACATATATGTCCATACCTGCATTTCTTCTTGGTTTGTTGCCTGTGTTAGTTTACTCCTATGCTGTCCAGATTGTAAGCAATTGGATTGGAATCACCTGTGCAGACACGTTGTTGCATGATGCTGTACTTCTCCCAAAGTCATCCTGGAGATAAGTTGTCTGTTTGCATTCCCTGGTTTGTTTTCCCTGTATGTTCTTTAGCACTTAGTTGGGTTGACTAGTGCTCATCCCGTCCGGTCACTTCCTAGGATCCATTTCAGGGTCAGCCAGGGCCTAGGTATCCTGCTCGACGAATAGGTGCGGAATCCATCTAGGGACGTCAGTGGAGCCAGGGGCCAGCAGAATGTTTTATCAGGACTTACCAACTTTCTAGAGACAGGGTCTCCCTCTTTCCTCCCCTCCCTTTTAGTCATTGTATTACCATTTGTTTTCCCTGTGTGTCCTTTAGCACTTAGTAGGATTGACTAGTGCTCATCCCATCCGGTCACTTTCTAGGATTCATTTCAGGGTCATCCAGGGCCAAGGTATCCTGCTCAACAAATAGGTGCGGAATCTACCTAGGGATATCAGGGGAGCCCCAGGGGCGAGCGGAAGGTTTTATCAGGGGTCACCAATAGGGATCCCCTCTTTCCTGTAGCCCCTTTTTAGCACTTGCCCAATTTTCCCCCATACCTAGTGTGACAACATGACTCTTTCATTGTTTCTTTTTATTTGGGGTTTTTATATCTCTGCATAAGGCTGACTGGTCATCCAGTCCCCGGAGAGCGCAGGGTGAGCACATTACACATGGCTGCTGATCCATACCATGGAACGGATTTGCTTCGCTCTCCCCTGTTTGTCCTGACACGTGAGGTCTGTTGACCCACAAAAAAACAGAAAACACAGAAGTGTTTTTTTCTTCTTTTTTTTCAGTGGCGGAGAATAACACAGCTGTGCCAGTCATGCTCTGCCAAAAAGCCCTATGAGAACAAACCTCTGTGGCTAAACCACTGAAATCCTGCAAAACAGGGCATCCCAGGTGCACAGAGGAGGGTCGAGCCGGCCCCAGCTGTGGTAAAGGGGGTCAGCCCGCCTCCCTCCTTATTGGCTGCCAGTCTGTGTGCAATAATATGAATTCTGGCGTGAAATGATATATAGAGGTACACAGCTTTCCATGCCAAGCAGACAAGGCTGGCACTCATTATCCAAGGCTGGGGACTGACTGACACTTGTATGCGTGGGCATTGACAAGGTATGCTATCCTCAGCTCTGCACAGGTCATTAGGCACTGCTGTGTTTCAGGCTTTTCTGTCAAACCCCGGGCACATCCATGACTTATTATCTCCAAATGACCAACACTAGGCTCGTCACCTTGGCTGTTCTTTCCTAAGGGATCTGCAATGTACACTTCCTATCCTAAATCCTGGCCAGGGGTGAGCATCTGTCACATTAGCAGCCATTAAGCGCATGCGACATCTCCGGGCCCGGCCTCTCCTGGGCACCGGTGTGCTGAAGTGTATAAACCAGCAGCTGGATATCTGCGGCCACACATCGGCCGATCCCCAGGGGCTGCTTATTCCTCACATTTCATACATCTTACAGTAAAGTAGCCTCGCATATTTTCGGGATTTGGATGGCGCTGCCTTCTACTGAGAACTTTAAGTACCTAGTTTAGTAAAAAGCCATATTT
>NC_134362.1:19430975-19490975 GCF_048569485.1 Anomaloglossus baeobatrachus
ATCCCTCTATCTATCTATCTATCTATCTATCTATCTATTCCTCTATCTATCTATCTATCTATCTATCTATCCCTCTATCTATCCCTCTATCTATCCCTCTATCTATCCCTCTATCTATCCCTCTATCTTTATCTATCTATCTATCTTTATCTATCCCTCTATATATCCATTATCTATCATCTATCTATTTATTTATCTGTATCTATCAATCCATCTGTATCATCTATCTATCTCTCCATCTATTTATCTGTAGACTGTATCTATCTATCATCTGTATTTTCTATAATCTGTATCATCTATCCATTTATCTATCCCTCTATGTATCTGTAGCGATCTATCTCTTTTATCTATCCATCTGTATCTATCATCTATATCTATCTCTATCTATCTATCTATCTATCTCTCTATCTATCTCTCTATCTGTCCCTCTATCTATCTATCCATCTATCCATCTATCCCTCTATCCCTCTATCTATCTATCTATCTATCTATCCCTCTATCTATCCTTCTATCTATCTATCTATCCCTCTATCTATCCCTCTATCTATCTATCTATCCCTCTATCTATCTATCCCTCTATCTATCTATCTATCTATCTATCTATCTATCTATCTATCTATCTATCTATCTATCTATCTAATCCAATAATCCAGGATACTTGATAATCTGACACTTGTTTCCAGGGCTTTAAAACTGCAACTTCACACAGCCATAGACTGATCAAAGGGAATCAATTACACTGTAAAACCTGAATTAATTATGTAATGAATATAATAATAATAAAATGACATTAAATGCATTTTGAATTTGGCCTTAGAAGGATTTAAGGACTGTGGAATATTCTTTACCAGCTCATATATACCCACCTTCCTTGAGCTGACCACTCCTCTAGAAGAGCACTATTTAAAGGGACTCTGGCAGCACAGAATGACTGGTCAAACCAAGCACAGGCTCTCATGTATCATGGCGGCTAATCATCTAAATGCATCTTCCCATCTGCTTATTTCCATCTATCGCTACCCTTCCCTGGATCTATGAATCCAGATCTGTCAATCAAAGAGGAGGATTGGGCAGGAGAGAGGGGAAAACTATGCAGATTGGACGCTGCACTTAAATGTTTGGCCACCACAATGCACTGAGCGGCTGTACTTGGTTTGAACAGTCATCCTGTGCTGACAGAGGCTCTTTAATTCTATTTGGCTGCTTTTCTCAGACATGTCACTATAATTGTTTGCTAACAGTGAATGAGGACACTATTATTCACCTTTACATTTTCTTAAAGGGAACCAGTCACTTCATGATATGATATATTGTGATAATCTGCAGGTTAATAGTATTTAAATCCTGTTTAACCAGCTTAATGAAGCAGAAAATAGGGAAAAACTAATTCATATTCTCCCTGCAGCCGCTCACTCAGTTATCTTGGCGGTGTAGGGGAGCGCCTGTAATCACTCAGTGGCACATTGACTCTGCTGCATTGGTGTGCAGTGTGCAGTGTGTGTGTGTGTGTGTGTGTGTGTGTGTGTAGCGTCTGTGTGTGTGTAGCGTCTGTGTGTGCAGCGTCTGTGTGCAGAGGGTATGTGCAGGAGATGTGTGCAGTGTGTATGTGTGTGTGTGTGTGTGTGTGCAGCGTCTGTGTGCAGAGGGTATGTGCAGGAGATGTGTGCAGTGTGTATGTGTGTGTGTGTGTGTGTAGCGTCTGTGTGCAGAGGGTATGTGCAGGAGATGTGTGCAGCGCGTGTGTGTGTGTGTGTGTGTGTGTAGCATCTGTGTGCAGAGGGTATGCGCAGGAGATGTGTGCAGCGCGTGTGTGTGTGTGTGTGTGTGTGTGTGTGTGTGTGCAGCGTCTGTGTGCAGAGGGTATGTGCAGGAGATGTGTGCAGCGCGTGTGTGTGTGTGTGTGTGTGTGTGTAGCGTCTGTGTGCAGAGGGTATGCGCAGGAGATGTGTGCTGCGTGTGTGTGTGTGTGTGTGCAGCGTCTGTGTGCAGAGGGTATGCGCAGGAGATGTGTGCAGCGTGTGTGTGTGTGTGTGTGTGTGTGTGTGTGCAGCGTCTGTGTGCAGAGGGTATGTGCAGGAGATGTGTGCAGCGTGTGTGTGTGTGTGTAGTGTCTGTGTGCAGAGGGTATGTGCAGGAGATGTGTGCAGCGTGTGTGTGTGTGCAGCGTCTGTGTGCAGAGGGTATGCGCAGCAGATGTGTGTGTGCAGCGTGTGTGTGCAGAGGGTATGCGCAGCAGATGTGTGTGTGCAGCGTGTGTGTGCACAGGGTATGTGCAGCAGATGTGTGCAGGAGGTGTGTGTGTGTGTGTGTGTGTGTGTGTGTGTGTGTGCAGGAGGTGTTTGCAGCATATGTGTGTACAGAGCAGGGACTGATAGCCGCACTCACATTTTAGTGATATATATTGTATATACACCATAGTGAACTGTGAATATAACCGCTCCACGATGACTGGAAGCGGGAAGATCACATAATTTTCTCCCTGTAGCTGCTGCTCCAGTAAGCTATACAGGATTTAAATGTTATTTATCTGCACATAACCCAATTTCTGCAGGTAAATAGCGTTTCAGGTTGCACCTTGGACAACACTGCCTGCAGATATAGGGTTATTCTGCAGGTAAATAGTGTTGCATTGCTAATGAAAGTGCGGCTTCTTGCAGAAAATTAACTTGTTTCCTCCTGCGAAGCCCCGGCTTTCAGTCAAGGGGTGGTGCATGGAGCAGTTACGGTCACTGCACACAGGACCACTCAGTATAGTGTACACTGTATAATGTGAGCTGAGGCTGAAGCACGCACCAGCACTTTTCTCAAGTGAGCTGTCAGTGAAAGTGCTGGGGTGTGCATACAGCCATTGCCCACAGGGCAGAGGGGGTTTTCTGGCAGAGGGGGTTTTCTGCATTCAACGGGGTCAGATGACTATAGCCGCCCTTGTGCATGCCCCCATGACTATAAGCCGGAGGTTGCTGGGAGGAAATAAGTTTAATTTTCTCGCAGTAGCTGCACTTTCAGTATGGACAGACAGCATACTAAGCTTCTTATCTGCAGATCAACCCTATACTGCAGCAAATAGCATTTTCCAAGGTGACAGGTTCCCTACAGTGCTAGTGCCAGACAAGAAGTGGATACATTTGTATCTGGTACATACAAACATACAATGCTCTGTGAGCGAAAGAACCTCCAGACTGATACATTGTAGCAAACTGCAGAGGAGAATACTGCAGCTGCTGATATGTTATCTAGACTGGAAAAGGACTAAGCTATGTCCAGGATTCGGGGCCTGTAAATGTGCAGTATATATATATATATATATATATATATATATATATATATATATAGCATTGATATTCACTGACAGCAAACATCTCTCCAAAATGATGATGAATTGCATTCTAAAGAGTCCGATTAGATATTTAGTTTGCGCCTGATTTTTTTTGTCTATTTTTTGGTATTTTTCACCTGTTTTTGATTTGTGCCTTTCTTGAGCTCCATTTTTTTTTTTTTTTTTAAATCTCCACCATTGTGAACATGATTTTTCTTTTACAAATCCTTGCAGCCGATTCATCTCTTGCAACATTTTGAACAGTTGCTAACTTATTTTCGCGTTTTTACCCCAGTCTCCCTTGGAATTATTATTATTTTTGTATCATTTTATTTTTTAACCAGCCCTAACCACAATAAGGCTATGTGCCCGCGTAGCTTTTTTTGTGTGGTTCTTTTCCGCACTCAAGAAGCATGTTTTAGCAGGAAAAAAGCAACTGAAAAAACAATTTTTTTTTTACTGCGTTTGTAGGTTTTTTTACTCAGGTTTTTTCTGCTTATTTTTCTGCTTTTTTTAATCATGGTGATATGGGGGTTCAGGCTTTGTATCCCCGCAATCACCGCTGAGTCTCCGGTTGATGTTACAGCCAGGACTCGGCTCTCTCTGTCCAGAATGGTGCTCGCGCCGCTCCAGGCAGTTTAACCCCCTGAATGATGCCATCATTGCGTTTGCAACATTTAGGAGGCAGGGAAAACAATCGCTTACCTCTCCCTGATCATTGAGTCCCTCTAATGTGATCAGAGACCTGATCGCTGCCATATTAACCCTGAGTCATCACCATGATGTCCCCGGGTTACTGAGCTGCAGAGAGCCTCACACTCCATGCTGTATGCATGATGTGTCAGGCGAAGTTCTGCGATATAATCCAATGTAGTGATAAAGCTCTGCAGGGGATTATAGAGACGCAGAAAAAAAATGCTAAAACAATTGACACGCTGCGACAAAATCTGCTAGGAAAAAAGAAGCAGCGTGTGCACAGCAAGCCACAATTCCCATAGACTTTGCGAAGAGATGCTTTTTCCTTGCTTTTATTGATTAAAAGAAGCAAGGAAAAACGCATAAACAAATGCAAAAAAATGCCACGTGGGCACATAGCCTAAACATGTTTTGGAAAAGGTTGCTTAGCCACCTATTAAAAAAAAAAAAAAACAACATAAAAACATATACAATACTAAGAGAAGTAATACTTAACCTATCCGGTACGCCTCCGATACCCAAACTTCTGCAGTTCCCTACCGACCTCCGTTCCGTTTCCAGCATTAATGTGTCGCTATGTCTTGTGACCTCTTCAGCCAATCAGACGTTAGCCTTCTTTTGCTATTTTATAGTTTCTAAGATGTTTTTAAAAACTTTGAGTTTTTGAGTTTTTTGGGAAAAACTCTTTATGAAAGAAATAACTGCAGAGTTTTGAGATTATTTTGTTTCACAAGTAGACACTCGCCTCAAGGTCTCGGCACCCAAATTTAATGGAAAAATGTAATATATGTTATTTATAGATTGAGGAAAAAATGCTTAACATATATCCTTTTTTATGTCTTTCAGCACTCATGACCATGGAGTCGCCATTGGTCAGCTCTGCAGGAAACCCAGTGACAAATGAAATCCAGCCTCCATATGCCAAATTCTCAGAATGGAAGTTCAAGCTTTTCAGGGTGAAGTCCCTGGAGAGGACGCCCTCACAAGAACAAAATGACGATAGTGGGGTGTCTTGTACCGGCTCTCAGGGAAAATCCCCATATTTCGATGGGCGTTCCGAAGACCTTAGCCAAGATCTATTGATGACGTCACCTTCAAGTTGCAAAGATCTAAAGGAAACCATCTTGGAGGACAATGATGCCGAAGTCAAGCGATTGGAAGAAGACGCCCACACAGCCACTTTACAACACTTATGCCGTATTTGTGGAGTGTCTTTTAAAATGGATCAACAAAATAGAAGTTACCCTGTTCATGGACCAGTGGACACCGAGACTCAAGAAGTCCTAAGACGCAAAGAGAAGAAAGCTACCTCTTGGCCTGAACTCATCTCCAAGGTCTTTAAGATAGATGTGAGGGGTGACGTAGACTCTATTCATCCAACACATTTCTGCCATAACTGCCGGAGCATCATGCATCAAAGATTCAGCAATTCCTTCAGCGAGGTTTACTTCCCTCGTAACAATGCCGTGGAGTGGAAGCCTCACTGTTCCATATGTGACGTCTGCAACTCCTCCAATAACCGGAGTAAGCGAAAGGGAGCAATGCACCAAAATTCTCTCATCAAAAAGAGAAAAATTAGTGTTGATTGTGGAAAGAAGAACAAAAATGGAAACATCTCGCCCCTTTGGAAGAAGACTAAGACCCTGAATCAAATCAAGAATTACTGCAGACACATGCACCTTGACTCAAGTTTGCTAGTAGTTGACTATCCTTCAGATTTCACCAAGTCGGTCACATGCCAGGTGTGTGAGCACATACTGTCCGACCCAGTGCAAACAACATGCAAACATTTGTTCTGCAGGATTTGCATCCTCAAATACTTCAAAGTCATGGGTTGCTACTGCCCATCTTGTAGACATACTTGCTTCCCAACAGATCTTACCACACCTGTGAAGTCCTTTCTCAGTATCTTAAACTCTTTGGTTTTGAAGTGCACAGTGACCGGATGTGATGAGGAAATCCAACTTGGAAAATACTCTCAACATATCTCCAAACATAAAGAAATTAAAGGTAAAGAAGCCTATGCCCATATCAACAAAGGGGGAAGACCTAGGCAACATCTACTGTCACTGACAAGGAGAGCCCAAAAACACCGTCTTAGGGAGCTCAAGATGCAAGTGAAGGCTTTTTCTGATAAAGAAGAAGAAGGTGATGTCAAATCAGTTTGCTTGACTCTGTTTCTTCTGGCCTTAAGAGCAAGGAATGAGCACCGCCAGGCTGATGAATTAGAGGCCATCATGGAAGGTAGAGGAGCAGGACTGCACCCAGCCGTCTGTCTTGCAATACGAGTAAACACTTTTTTGAGCTGTTCCCAGTACCATAAAATGTACAGAACAGTCAAAGCCATAACTGGGCGCCAGATCTTCCAACCTTTACATGCTCTTAGAAATGCAGAGAAAGCCCTACTGCCAGGGTATCATCCTTTCGAATGGAAACCACCATTAAAGAATGTTTCCACCAGTACAGATGTTGGCATCATTGATGGACTCTCAGGACTGAATCGCTCTGTGGATGAATATCCTGTCGATGCTATCTCCAAAAGGTTTAGGTATGATGGCGCTCTAGTTTCAGCTTTGAAAGACATGGAAGAAGATATCCTTGAAGGTTTGAAATCCAAAGACCTTGAAGAATATCTGTCTGGACCATTTACCGTGGTGATTAAGGAATCGTGTGATGGAATGGGCGATGTGAGTGAGAAGCATGGCTGTGGACCTGCAGTACCGGAGAAGGCTGTTCGCTTCTCATTCACCATCATGACCATAAGTGTCTCCAACAGCCATAGTGAATCTGTTAGAATATTTGAAGAGACCAAACCCAATTCTGAACTTTGCTGCAAACCTGTGTGTTTGATGCTTGCTGATGAATCTGACCATGAAACTCTGACAGCCATCCTGGGACCTCTAATAGCCGAAAGAGAGTCCATGAAATCCAGCGAACTCCTGCTGGAAATTGGAGGAATACTTAGAAGCTTCAAGTTTGTCTTCCGGGGCACAGGATATGATGAAAAGATGGTGCGTGATGTAGAAGGACTTGAAGCTTCAGGTTCGGTCTATATTTGTACTCTTTGTGATTCCACCCGCCTGGAAGCTTCTCAGAACTTAGTTTTCCATTCCATTACAAGAAGCCACAGTGAGAACTTGCAACGCTACGAAACATGGAGAGCCAACCCCCACCATGAATCAGTCGATGAGCTTCGTGACAGAGTTAAGGGAGTCTCTGCTAAGCCATTTATAGAAACCCTCCCATCGATCGATGCCTTGCATTGTGACATTGGAAACGCTGCAGAGTTTTATCGAATATTCCAGCTTGAAATAGGAGAAGTCTACAAACATGGCAAAGCCACCAACGAAGAACGAAAGAAATGGCAGGCAACTCTTGACAAACATCTTAGGAAGAAGATGAATCTAAAGCCTATTATGAGAATGAATGGAAATTTTGCTCGAAAACTCATGAGCAAGGAAACCGTTGAGGCCATTTGCGATCTGATACATTCTGAGGAGCGGCAAGTGGCCCTCAAAGAACTTATGGACTTGTATCTCAAAATGAAACCAGTGTGGCGTTCTTCATGCCCAGCTAAAGAATGCCCAGAATTACTCTGCCAGTACAGCTACCACTCTCAGAGATTTGCAGAACTCTTGTCCACCAAGTTCAAGTATCGATATGAAGGCAAGATCACCAATTACTTCCATAAGACCCTGGCCCACGTCCCAGAAATCATTGAACGTGACGGTTCTATCGGAGCTTGGGCCAGTGAAGGCAACGAGTCCGGTAATAAACTGTTCAGACGCTTCCGAAAGATGAATGCCAGACAGTCCAAAATCTATGAAATGGAAGATGTTTTGAAGCATCATTGGCTTTACACATCAAAATATCTTCAGAAATTTATGAATGCCCATTTGACCCTGAAGAACCAAGGTTTCACTGTAGATATAGAACCGCAAGAAGAAGGGATAGAATATCCGGTAGATTCTTTAGAGTTAATGGAATTCTGAGTTCACGTGTTAGAGGTTCTAGAAAGTTCTACTATGGTTTGTTTCATTGTAGACCAATTTTCTGTCCAGAAGCAATACTAAGGAGACACCTAAGCTCCTAGTTGCTAGGACCAAGGTACAATGACCATGTTCTCCATGGTTCCTTTAGAGTTGTTGTCTGGAGAAATATTAATATCTTGATAGCCGATTGTGCGGAAAATCGAAGGCTATGATTACAATGAGCAATAATAGTACCGTATTATTTTTGCAAAATCTTAAAGAAATGGCTACATCTGTATGACTAGTGTTTGTTACTTTTTAGAAGTTGAAGAACTTATATGATTTTTTTTTAATTGTTTAGCGATGCATGCAAGGATTATGGAAAATGTAATCAGAAAATTGTTGAATGAACCAACTATTGTTTCATTGCCTATTTGTAGCTATATTTTCTGCCATAGCCATGTTTTTATAGTCACCTCCCCACCCCTCAGTGTACCAATGAGTTGAGACCCCAAGTGTCAGTCAACCACTATTCAGAGACCGAATGTCCTGAACACATTCCTAATATATCTTTATAAACTTTGAGAATCCATTTTTCTGTTGAAGAACTCCATGTTTAGACATAGATGTGAATGATAAAACTCTAACTGCCTGCTGCCACCACTAGAGGGCGATCAGGAGCTTACTGCATACTGTTTACATATCGAATGTATACACAGTATGCAGGTGCTCCCCCTAGTGGTGGCTGCCAGCAGGCAGAATTGTATCATTTATATGTATGTCTATCTAGGGAAATTGGAGCACTGAATCAGAAAAATATCACTATTACTGTAAAGAGAGGACAGGCACCACAAACATGACAGAGTTGGGCTTGATAGCTATCTCACAGCTCCTGCACACCTGCGTTAAACCTTGTAAACTGTACACAACTCAATAGTAGTCTGCACATCACTTCTTTTGGGTCTTAAGAAATATGTTATCAATGGTTTCTTGCATATTTTCCACAGTCATATATAAACCTGTGTTGCACAGATGCTTAATGTGGCATATATTACCTGATACGGCTTATGCTGCACCTTAGCGTGTCTCTTATTTTATATTGAACCCATGAGAAAAATAATTGAGGCATGTTACATGTTACATTATAAATGCATGCTCCCCTAGACATGATTGATTTTAGGGGAAAAGACGGTGACTTATATAGGCACCATACATCAGACCTTGGACTGCCAAACTGATACACATAGGCTCCAAACTGGGTTCTTCTACCTCATCTTCTCTTGCAGATCTTGTTCAATCCTACTGACAATATAATCTCTATGGTATGAAGGTCTGTTTGTACCCTCAGGAGGTTGCATCCCACTGATGAGATAAACACCATCTCATGAGGGTGATGATACAAGCTGCATCTCACGAGGGTCTAGTTCTACCCTACTGATATTGGCTCCAACTCATGAGGATCTAGTTCTACTCTACTGATGATACAAGCTCCATCTTCTGAGGGTCTAGTTATTCCCTATTGATGATCTGAGCTCATCCCATCAAGGTCTACTTCTACCCTATTGATTATAAAAACTCCATCCCGTGAGGCTCTAGTTCTACCCAACTGATGATATGAGCTCCATCCCATGATGGTCTAGTTATACCTTACTGATAATACGAGCTCCATCCCATGAAGATCTAGTTCTGCCTTACTGATGATACAAGCTCCATCCCATGAAGATCTAGTTCTACCCTATTGATGATAGCAACTCCATCCCGTGTGGGTCTAGTTCTACCCAATTGATGATATGAGCTCCATCCCATGAGGGTCTAGTTCTACCTTACTGATAATACGAGCTCCAGCTCATGAAGGTCTAGCTCTATCCTACTGATGATACGAACTCCATCCTCTGATGGTTTAGTTCTATCCTACTGATGATAAGAGCTCCATCCTGTGAAAGTCTAGTTCTACCCTACTGATGATACAAGCTCCATCCCCTGAGGGTCTAGTTTCAAACTACTGATAATACAAGCTCCATCCCATGAGGGTCTAGTTCTACCTTACTGATAATACGAGCTCCATCCCATGAAGGTCTAGTTATACCCTACTGATAATATGAGCTTTATCACATGAGGGTCTATTTCTTCCCTACTATTGATATGAGCTCATCCCATGAGGGTCTAGTTCTACCCTACCAATGATACAAGTTCCATCTCATGAGGGTCTAGTTCCATCTTACTGATGATATGAGCTCCATCTCATCAGGGTCTAGTTCTACCTTACTGATCATACGAGCTCCATCCCCTGAGGGTCTAGTTCCATCCTACTAATGATATGACCTCCATCCCAAGAGGGTCTAGTTATACCTTACTTATGATACGAGCTCTATCCCATGAAGTTCTAGTTCTACCTTACTGATGATACAAGTTCTATCCCATGAGGGTCTAGTTCTGCTACTGATGATATGAGCAACTTCCTATTAGGGTCTAATTCTATCCTACTGATCATACGAGCTCCATCCCATGAGGGTCCAGTTTAATCCCCAGTACATAGGAAGTCTAGAATTTCTTAGTAATGCGCAGAATGGTAAATACCTCTTTAATAAAAAAACAAATAGACCATGTTGTATCCGTTTTCTATTCTAGACATGATCATAACTAAGATTTGCACATAGTAGTTCTTACTCCTCTTCTCTACCTCATTTTTCCTTGCATTTCATTTTTTATTTCTTTTTGTGATACTGCACAAATGTATCTTTTAAAATTGAGATGATAGTGATGGACATTATGTTTATTTGTGAATTTCTTTATATTTCTAAATAAGTCTCTATTTGTAGAATATTTTGTGTATTTTTTAACTTAAATTGTCACTTTTTAACAACATTTCTGCCTCGTAATTTTTTTTTTAAATGAGATTAATGTTTTTATGAATTTAAAGGAACATTCCATGTAAAGCATACCCAATGTTATTCCTAGTGCAGGGCCTGAGGGGCAAAGCAGGGCACAAGAAATTAATCAACACCAACGAGAAAATGCTCGTGTCGTGCTCTGCCCTCTTAGGCCTTGCATTTGGCAGAACACAAAGTATCAAACTGGAATGTTTCCATTGTGGTTAAATTGTTACATTTTGCACTCATTATGGCTAATTGTGTTTTGACATGTTTGTTTGGTTTGTATTCAATTTTTAAGAAAATGTTTAAAATTGTTTGACATACAGTACAGACCAAAAGTTTGGACACACCTTCTCATTCAAAGAGTTTTCTTTATTTTCATGACTCTGAAAATTGTAGATTCACATTGAAGGCATCAAAACTATGAATTAAAACATGTGGAATGAGATACTTAAAAAAGTGTGAAACAACTGAAAATATGTCTTATATTCTAGGTTCTTCACAATAGCCACCTTTTGCTTTGATTACTGCTTTGCACACTCTTGGCATTCTCTTGATGAGCTTCAAGAGGTAGTCACCGGAAATGGTCTTCGAAAAGTCTTGAAGGAGTTCCCAGAGATGCTTAGCACTTGTTGGCCCTTTTGCCTTCACTCTGCGGTCCAGCTCACCCCAAACCATCTCGATTGGGTTCAGGTCTGGTGACTGTGGAGGCCAGGTCATCTGGCGTAGCACCCCATCACTCTCCTTCTTAGTCAAATAGCCCTTACACAACCTGGAGGGGTGTTTGGGGTCATTGTCCTATTGAAAAATAAATGATGGTCGAACTAAACGCAAACCGGATGGAATAGCACGCCGCTGCAAGATGATGTGGTAGCCATGCTGGTTCTGTATGCCTTAAATTTTGAATAAATCCCCAACAGTGTCACCAGCAAAGCCCCCCCACACCATCACACCTCCTCCTCCATGCTTCACGGTGGAAACCAGCCATGTAGAGTCCATCCGTTCACCTTTTCTACAAAGACACGGTGGTTGGATCCAAAGATCTCAAATTTGGACTCATCAGACCAAAGCACAGATTTCCACTGGTCTAATGTCCATTCCATGTGTTCTTTAGCCCAAACAAGTCTCTTCTGCTTGTTCCTGTCCTTAGCAGTGGTTTCCTAGCAGCTATTTTACCATGAAGGCTGCTGCACAAAGTCTCCTCTTAACAGTTGTTCTAGAGATGAGAAAGTGTGTCCAAACTTTTGGTCTGTACTGTATGTCTTTTAGAAGGATGTCTTGTCCAGAACTGGTGATGATGGCATATTGGGAGTATTACCAAACATTGTATATTATATTTTTAAGAAAATCAATATAGTTTTACAGTTGATAAAATAATGTACTTTTTTGTGGACTTCTAAATGTATCTTTTACTTTAAATTCTGGAATAATCTTCTTAAAATGTAATTTACCAAACATACACAACAATTTGTAACTTTGTAACTGACCAATGTGGTGCAGATGATTACATGTAACATTCAATGTTTTCTTTCTGTCTATGATTACATTCTTAATAAAGATTTCGTGATTAAAATTTCCGCTTTGTGCAATGTGTATGTACAAACGACGCCTAAGATAGTGACAGCGGGGGAGCCAGAGGGAGTTTTTTAGGTTATATTATTTAACATGGAGGAAGTACAGTATATTAACTGTAGTCAGTGGCGTAACTAGAGTCTGATAGGCCCCGGTGCAAATTTGAGCCTGGCCGCCCCCCAGCCCCACGTCGGTCAGATGTATGGGCAGTTGTAGCTAAATCCTATAAAAACATACAAGTTGCCTCCTTCATTGTGTAGTACTGACCCCCATCCTGTACTAATGTCCCCCATCCTGGGCCACGTCCTGGTAAATATGTCCCCCATCCTGCTGTATGACCTCATCATGGCTATATCCTGGAATATATGGCCCCATCCTGGTATATATGTCCCCTTCATGGTCCATCCTGGTATACATGGCCTTAGCTTTGTATATATGTCTCTATCATGGCCCCATCCTGGTATATGTCCCCATCATGGCCATATATTGCTGTATGACGCCATCATGGCTATAGCCTGGTATATATGCCCCCTCATGGCCCACCCTGGTGTATGTCCATATCCTGGCTTCATCCTGGTATATGTCAACATCCTGGCCCCATCCTGGTATATATGTCTCCATCATGGCCCCATCCTGGTATACATGTCCCTATAATGGCCTCATCCTGGTATTCAGTATATGTCTGTATCCTGGAATATCTGTCCCCATCATGGCCCCATCCTGTTATATTTTTCCCCATCCTGGTATATGTGTCCCCATCATGGCCCAATCCTTGTATATATGTCCCCATCCTGGTATAGATGTCCACATAATGGCCACATCCTGGTATATTTGTCCCCATAATAGCAATATCCTGGTATATATGTCCATATCCTGGTATGAGTCCCCATAATGGCCACATCCTGATTTATATGCCCTCATAATGAAATCATCCTGGTATACATGTTGCCATAATGGCCCCATCCTGGTATATATGCCTCCATCATTGCCCCATCCGGGTATAGATATCTCCATAATGACCACATCCTGGTATATTTGACCCCATAATGGCCACATCCTGGTATATTTGTCCCCATAATAGCCCCATCCTGGTATATATGTCCATATCCTGGTATGAGTCCCCATAATGGCCACATCCTGATTTATATGCCCTCAAAATGAAATCATCCTGGTATACATGTTGCCATATTGGCCCCATCCTGGTATATATGCCTCCATCATGGCCCCATCTGGGTATAGATGTCCCCATAATGGCCCCATCCTGGTATTAATGTCCACATCCTGGTATATTTGTGCCCATTGTGGCCCTATACTGGTGTAGATGTCCCCATAATGCCTCAATCCTGTTATATATGTCTGCATCCTAGTACATATGTTACCCCTGGGGCGCTGCACAAAAAAAACAATTATACTTACCTTCCCCCCACCCGATGTCTTCCTCCGATGATGGCATGCTGCAACTGCCCAGTGTGTAAGCAACGCAGCACATGACGTCACTGTCATGTGCGGCGTGCTCACTTACAGTGCGGTCAGCTACCCGGTGCTGGCATATTCTCTACTCCCCATGCCTGGATTATGGATTATGGGCATGGAGAGCAGTGAATATTCATAGCCTTTATTGGTAGCCGACACATCAGAGTGCAAGGTCCCGACGGATGTCTGTACTCATTGTATTTCAGCTGCATGCGCGCCCTCGAATGAACATCCAAATTAAACAGGCACTTGATCCGACGGGCCCTTTGTACCTGTGGGCCCAGTCGCAGTCATCATCTGGCAGTATTATAGTAGTTATATTCTTGTACATAGGGGGCAGCATTATAGTAGTTATATTCTTGTACATAGGGGCAGTATTATAGTAGTTATATTCTTGTACATAGGAGCAGTATTATAGCAGTTATATTCTTGTACATAGGGGGCAGCATTATAGTAGTTATATTCTTGTACATAGGAGACAGTATTATAGTAGTTATATTCTTGTACATAGGAGGCAGTATTATAGTAATTATACTCTTGTACATAGGAACAGTATTATAGTAGTTATATTATTGTATATAGGGGGCAATATTATAGTAATTTCAACTTCAGGAGTTAGAATAGTGAAGTGCAGTAAATCAGTGTAAAATATGTTTTATTCATGCAGAGTGTTTAATAATAAAGGGTTATATTAATTAGGTCATAGACTATAATATGTTTTGTGTATGGGAGTAGTTAAAATAACATTTATTCTATAATATAACGCTCTTCACCTTGATTATATAGCTGATTCTTATCACTCTAGCACTTTCCTCTTAGCATTCGCCACGGTCGGTTTATTTCATGGCTGCTAATGTATTTTCTTAACACCAATTTGTTAATTCAATCCCAGTCATTTTTCTCGGAAGGTAAATAGGAAACCGATGATGATGATGATGATGATGAAGGTGGACTTTACCCTGTGCTATAAGTGACAGTCAGTCAATGTAGTTGTATAGTAATAAAGCAGACATAGAAGTCTATGCAGACCGGTGCACTGAGGACTATAAACGTAATCCAGTTGTCCTCGATTGATTTACCGCATTTTTCACTTTATAAGATGCACCCAAAATTTAAAGGAAGAAAATAGGAAAAAAATAGTTTTTACTGTAAAAATGAGGGTCCATAATCCTAGTGCCTCTTACCTTAGCTCACCAGGGGGGAGCGGCGGTGGTGGCTCAGGAAAATCACAGGAGGCAGTGTAGGCAATGCTTCGGGCTCGGAGGAGAGGGTGTCGCGGCTCAGGAGGGTCGGCGATGCTTCGGGCTCGGAGGAGGGGGTGTTGTGGCTCAGGAGGGTCGGCGATGCTTCGGGCTCGGAGGAGGGGGTGTTGTGGCTCAGGAGGGTCGGCGATGCTCAGGCTCAGAGGAGGGGGTGTTGTGGCTCAGGAGGGTCAGCAATGCTTCCATCTCAGAGGATGGGGTGTTGTGGCTCAGGAGGGTCGGTGATGCTTGGTCTCGGAGGAGGGGGTGTCACTGCTCAGAAGGGTCGGTGATGCTCTGTCTCGGAGGAGGGGGTGTTGTGGCTCAGGAGGGTCGGTGATGCTTGGTCTCGGAGGAGGGGGTGTCGCAGCTCAGGAGGGTCGGTGATGCTCTGTCTCGGAGGAGGGGGTGTTGTGGCTCAGGAGGGTCGGCGATGCTCTGTCTTGGAGGAGGGGGTGTTGTGGCTCAGGAGGGTCGGCGATGCTCTGTCTTGGAGGAGGGGGTGTTGTGGCTCAGGAGGGTCGGCAATACTTCAGGCTCGGAGGAGGGGGTGTTGTGGCTCAGGAGGGTCGGTGATGCTTGGTCTCGGAGGAGGGGGTGTCACAGCTCAGGAGGGTCGGTGATGCTCTGTCTCGGAGGAGGGGGTGTTGTGGCTCAGGATGGTCGGCAATGCTTCCATCTCAGAGGATGGGGTGTTGTGGCTCAGGAGGGTATGTGATGCTCTGTCTCAGAGGAGGGGATGTTGTGGCTCAGGAGGGTCGGCGATGCTCTGTCTGGGAGGAGGGGGTGTCACTGCTCAGGAGGGTCGGTGATGCTCTGTCTCGGAGGAGGGGGTGTTGTGGCTCAGGAGGGTCGGCGATGCTCTGTGTGGGAGGAGGGGGTGTCACTGCTCAGGAGGGTCGGTGATGCTCTGTGTGGGAGGAGGGGGTGTCACTGCTCAGGAGGGTCGGTGATGCTCTTTCTCGGGGGAGGGGGTGTTGTGGCTCAGGAGGGTCGGCGATGCTCTGTCTTGGAGGAGGGGGTGTTGTGGCTCAGGAGGGTCGGCGATGCTCTGTCTTGGAGGAGGGGGTGTTGTGGCTCAGGAGGGTCGGCGATGCTCTGTCTTGGAGGAGGGGGTGTTGTGGCTCAGGAGGGTCGGCAATACTTCAGGCTCGGAGGAGGGGGTGTTGTGGCTCAGGAGGGTCGGTGATGCTTGGTCTCGGAGGAGGGGGTGTCGCAGCTCAGGAGGGTCGGTGATGCTCTGTCTCGGAGGAGGGGGTGTTGTGGCTCAGGAGGGTCGGCGATGCTCTGTCTCGGAGGAGGGGGTGTTGTGGCTCAGGAGGGTCGGCAATACTTCAGGCTCGGAGGAGGGGGTGTTGTGGCTCAGGAGGGTCGGTGATGCTTGGTCTCGGAGGAGGGGGTGTCGCACCTCAGGAGGGTTGGTGATGCTCTGTCTCGGAGGAGGGGGTGTTGTGGCTCAGGAGGGTCAGCAATACTTCGGGCTTGGAGGAGGGGGTGTTGTGGCTCAGATGGGTCGGCGATGCTCAGGCTCAGAGGAGGGGGTTTTGTGGTTGAGGAGGGTCGGCGATGCTTGGGCTCAGAGGAGGGGGTTTTGTGGCTCAGGAGGGTCGACGATGTTTTGGGCTCGGAGGAGAGGGTGTCGCTGATTGAGGATCAGTGTGCGAAGGGTCGGCGATACTGCGGGCTCGTGAGGTGTCACGGTGGCAGACGCTATTGCTCTACCGGTGGGCTTGGAGGAGGGGATGTCGCAGCTCAAGAGGGTCAGTGTGCGGCAACGGATAGTCGGCAATACTGCAGGCTTGTGAGGTGTTGCGGCGAGTGCCACTGATCTGCTGGCGAACTGCAGGCTCCATTAAATCGCTGGCCATTGGCGCGATGGTCTTCAACAAAATGGCCGCGGAGGCGGCGAATGCACAGATTGGCCTCGGCGGCCACTTTCTTGGTGTCCATCGCAACAAATGCGGGTGATTCAAAGCATCCCACAGATCAATGGCACCCGCCGCCGCGACACTCCATGAGCCCACAGTATTGCCGACCCTCCGCTGCCACACACTTACTCTCTTGAGCCTCGACACCCCCTCCTCAAAGCTCCCAGCAAATCAATGGCGCCTGCCTGCTGCTTGGAGGTGATAGAGAGCGGTCATTGTGTGTGGCCGCTCCTGTCACCTTCATGTAGCAGAGCTGAGAGCGTCGTGGGACCTCCATGGATTACGCCGGACAAGGATGGGTTTTTTGGTTTTATTAAAGTGGTGAACGAGGGAGTTTGTTTGTGTTTATTATTCTGAATAAAGGTTTCTTTGAATGTGTGCGTTTAATTACTTTGAATAACAGGTTAATTATAGAAGGTATCTCGGGGAGACGGCTGCCATGATTAACCTAGGACTTAGTGGCAGCTATGGGCTTCTGCCATTAACTCCTTATTACCCCAATTGCCACTGCACCAGGGCAATTTGGGAAGAGTCGGGTAGAGTCCCAGAACTGTCACATCTAATGGATGCGGCAATTCTGGACGGCTGATGCCTGATATTGTTAGGCTGGGGGGCTCCCCATAATGTGGGGTTCCCCATCCTGAGAATACCAGCCTTCAGCCGTGTGGCTTTACCCTGGCTGGTATCAAAATTGGGGGGGACCGCACGCCATTTTTTAAAATTATTTAATTATTTATTTTACTGCACAATATGGACCCGCCCACCGGCGGCTGTGATTGGTTGCAGTGAGACAGCTGTCACTCAGCGTGGGGGCGTGTCTGACTGCAACCAATCATAGGCGGCAGTGGGCGGGTAAAGCAGTGAATACTGGATTGAATAATAAGCGGCCGGCATTTTCAAAATAGTTTAAGCCGCCGTAGCTTTTTAACAGCTGTGCTGCGCCGCGCTGGTGATCGGGGATCGGAGAGTATGAGAGAGGGGGGAGACCGACTGACCTACAAAGGGAGAACGGCTGACAACCACAGAAAAAAAAGATTGACTGACATCGCTCACTAAAAAATGCACACGGACGGTACGTGTAGCACACAGACATGCTACGTGTGCCGTCCGTGCAGGCACGGACCCATTGACTTTAGCGGGTCCATGGCTGCGTGATGCTGGCGAAAAACGGTCATGTCGAGCGTGTTGGAAAACGCACACACGTACAAACGACATGGACACACATTCCGTGTGGTTTTACGTGTGTGTGTCTGTTACCATAGGGTAACATTGGTCTACGTGTCTCCGTGCCGCCGGTACGTTCAAAAACGTACCAAACACGTACCGGCGGCATGGATGTTTGTCGGAGGCCTAACAGGCTGTCAATCAATGTGATGGAGAGTGGATGTGTACCGCCCCGCGGGCTCGGCTGTAACTGCCGTGCCACTCGGATCCGTGCTCGTATTGCGGGTGGAGGCTGGAGCCTCTCACGGACCCGGGGGTCACGTCACCCTGCAAGGGAGTTGGCGCTACACGCGGGGACTTGGGTAAGGAGTTCTACAGCCAGGGCCGCGGTGGTTTGGTTTGGAATGTAAGTTCGTGACGCCACCCACGGGTTGTGGTGAATAGATGGACACTACCGCTGCCGTTAACTAGGCCTCCCGGGGACGGTGTTGCGCAGCTTGGTGTTGACTCCTCCGTGGGTAGGGGAACGATGGTCCCAGGGGCCCGAGGAGGTGCTGATGCGGGGGAGCGGGTGGTGCGTGCTGGACGCTGGTGTGGTGCGGCGCGGCCCGAAGGTACTGAGGTACTCACTCTGACACAACGCACTGGAGTCCCTGGTAAACCAAACAGAGTGCTGAATGGGGCCCGCAGCCGGCTGCAGCTTCTCCCAGAATACGTTGGTGGTTTCCGCCTTTCTCCTGCACCTCTATGTGTAAATGTTTGACTCCTATGCCTAGACACCGGTAGTCCACTCCCCGACTTGTATATGCCATAGGAACCCGTTTGCCCGCAGACGCTGGCCCTTTGGGTCTCTATGCCCTGGCGGTGGCTTTACCCTGTATGGTTGGGCTGTTGTCTTCTAACGGGGCTTGTGTGGGATAGGTCCTTAAGTTCAGTCCGCAATCAGTTGATTTGACTCGGCCCTGTCGGTTCGGGGCTTTGTCTGGGTCTGAGTACCCCTCCTGGTGCTCCGGTTTCCAATCGGTTCCCCGGTTCGGTACCAGCGGGCCACCGCCCGACCCCGGTCCCTACGGTTCCACCGGCTGTAATCCCAGCTACTGCAGGCGGCCACCACCATCTGCCTCCTTGCCAATGGTGACTGGGCTCCGACCCAGCCACCTGGTAGTCTCTTGGCAGGCCTGGACACAGAACTGCCCGTGAACTTGACTGCTCTCCACCTCCTCTAGACTACTCTCATCATGTACTTGACTTTTTCTTCTCTGTGTTTTCCCGCTTCCAGGCCTATGAACTCCTTGATGGGCGGAGCCAACCCCTGGTGTGGACATCAAACCTGGAGGGTAGTGACAAGGCTTTTAGTTTGACTGATGTCACCTAATCGGGAGGGGGTGTGGTGTTGTGTGTGACTACCTGGGATGACCTGACTAGTCCAGGGCGTCACAATTACAGCTCACAATGTAGTGGTGACTGTATCAGTTCCCTGCACTGCGCCGATCACTAGAAGTTAATGGCTGCAGGGAGGATAAATTTAATATTCTCCCTGCAGCCACTGTTCCAAGAAGGCAGATACGATTTCCATGATATTTGCCTGCAGATTCCCTATATCTGCAGGTAAATAGCATTTCTGGATGTGACAGGTTTCCTTTAAGTTTCCCATACACATTAGATAGCTGTCGGACAAATACTCATTTAGCGACTCTTCCATACACAGGAACTGTCACCTCAGTTGTGTTCTTTGTGAGATAGCTGCTGCCAGTCTCTTGGGAAAGAGCAAAAGGATTCTCACAGTGGTTATGGAGATAGCTGGGGACAGGGGCTCCTAGACTGGCCCTCAGGCTAAGGGGGCCATAGCTATCCGTGTTCTCAGAGTTACCTCTGAAGGTGAGGGTGTCTGAGCCGCCTTCCTGGCCCTGCTTCTGACCAGCCCTGGGGAGGACTGGGGCAGGAGTGTGATTAAACCAACAAGAGATACCAAATCTCTATCTCACAGCATGCTCACACAGAGGTATAAGACAATAAGAGTTAAGGAGGGAAATAAGAGCAGGGAGGAAACAACAAGACGACGGGAGAATTCAACAAGCACCATGCAACCTAATCACTAGCAAGATTGGGACACAACATCACACAGACCAACACAGCAGTAAACTATAGTCAGTGGCTCACAGAGAGGTATAAGATAAGAAGAGGTAAGAAGGAAAATAAGAGCAGGGAGGAAGCAACCAGACTATGAGGAACTCCACAACATCTCCAAGCACCCTGCAATATAATTACCAGCAGGAGACTTAGACACAATAGCACACAGACCAACACAGCAATAAATTACAGTCGGCGGCTCCCACAAAGATATAAGACAATAAGAGTTAAAGAAGAAAAGAAGATCAGGGAGGAATCAACTAGATGACAGGAGAACTCAATATCTCCAAGCACCACGCTATATAATCACCAGCAGGACTGGGACACAACAGCACACAGACCAACACAGCAAGAAACTATAGTCAGCATGGGAAGACAGATTCCACCATCTTAAAAATGCGGGGAGCAAATGTGATAGGTTTCCAACAACATGTGATCACAGAGGTAAGCAGCAGGCTAGCAGAGCTTAACTCTTGCTAGTCTGACCATGAATGAGCACACAGCTGGTTGTCGCCCGTTCCTGCCTGTGTAGCTCAGAAACACTACAGAAACCATAGTGTGGAGTGTCAGAATGTGTAGTGTGAACAACGTCTGATGCCGGCGCGTTTTGAACAAAACTCCATGTGAAAAGTATTGGCCGACTGAAATCCAACCAGCAGGATCCTTATCTCACCCAATATCATTTGCGGGGGACAGTTAAGAGCCCCCCATATTCATTAGACTGGTGAATAAATTGAACGATGCCAGAATTTTGTGTAATGTTTTTTGGGGAATTTAGATCCTTTTCTGGAAGTCTCCTGGAATGTATGCTCGGACCGCAGCGGTTGTATGGAGCCTGTTTCCCCCAGAATCATTTCTAGAACGCTGTGTGATGAATGGTGACTTGTGTAATCCCGCGTGTTACGAGAAGCACACGGACACCGTCATGAAGCAGTCGTGTCATAATGGCCCATGCTTTGACTCCTTAGCAGAGATATAAGCTTACATCAGTCTATGTAATATATTGTAATAAATGTCACTTAGTGTAAATGTCACGATTTGTAGAAGAGAAAAACGGGAGGACAAAGAATGAAGGTTATAATAATGAATAGTCATAGAAAGGCTGCAGAAGACGGAGAAAGACAGATTGTGTTATAATGAGCATTTCTGCAGCTTTATAATATACTAGCTGTAGCACCCGGCATTGCCCGGGACAGTAACTGTCTCTCTGTCTCTCTCCCAGTCTCTGTCTGTGTGTTGCTGTCTGTCTGTCTCTCTGTCTGTGTCTTTCTTTGTCTGTGTCTATCTCTCTGTCTGTATTTGTATCAGTCTATCTGTCTCCATCTCTGTGTCTGTCTGTCTCTCTCTATCTCTGTGTCTGTCTCTATATGTGTGTCTGTCTCTCTCTTTCCCCATCTGTCTTTGTCTGTCTCTTTCCCCGTCTGTCTTTGTCTGTGTCTTTGTCTGTCTCTTTCCCTGTCTTTTTTCTGTCTCTTTCCCCGTCTGTCTTTTTCTGTCTCTTTCCCCGTCTGTCTTTTTCTGTCTCTTTCCCCGTCTGTCTTTGTCTGTCTCTTACCCCGTCTGTCTCTTTCCCCGTCTGTCTCTTTCCAGGGCTGTGTCTTTCCAGGGCTGTCTCTTTCCCCGTCTGTCTCTTTCCCGGACTGTCTCTTTCCAGGGTTGTCTCTTTCCAGGTCTGTCTCTTTCCAGGGCTGTCTCTTTCCCTGTCTTTTTTCTGTCTCTTTCCCCGTCTGTCTTTTTCTGTCTCTTTCCCCGTCTGTCTTTTTCTGTCTCTTTCCCCGTCTGTCTTTGTCTGTCTCTTTGTCTGTCTCTTTCCCCGTCTGTCTTTGTCTGTCTCTTACCCCGTCTGTCTCTTTCCCCGTCTGTCTCTTTCCAGGGCTGTGTCTTTCCAGGTCTGTCTCTTTCCCCGTCTGTCTCTTTCCCGGACTGTCTCTTTCCAGGGTTGTCTCTTTCCAGGTCTGTCTCTTTCCAGGGCTGTCTCTTTGCCCGTCTGTCTCTGTCTGTCTCTTTCCATGTCTCTCTCTGTCTGTCTCTTTCCCTGTCTGTCTCTCTCTATCCGTCTCACCACTAGCATCATATTACTTCACACATAAGCTTCTTATACTAAGGGGTACTTTGCATGCTGCGACACCGCTACTGCGATTTCGTCGGAGTCAAATCGAAAGTGACGCACATCCGGCGCCGGTAACGACGTCACAACGTGTAAAGCCAAGATGCACCGATAAACGATCGCAAAAGCGTCATAAATCGGTGATCTGTGTAGTGTCGGTCATTTCCATAATGTCGCACCAATAGGAGATACGATGTTGTTCCTCGTTCCTGCGGCAGCACACATCGCTGTGTATGTGTTGGGGGGTTTTTTTTCAGCAAAACCTGCAAAAAAAATAAAAGCAAGTGTGTGTGTGCAGGAGATTTCTGAATTTTCATAGGTTTTGCTGGTAATGTAAAAAGTAGCTTTATATTTGCATAAAACCAATGAAAAAACATGCAAAAAAAAACCAAAAACACAGCAAAAACGCAAAGTGCGACCATAGCCAAAAAAAATCATTTTCTATTATTTTTTATCTGGTGCAGAAAGCTATGACGTCTTCAGCGAAGAAGAAGAAAGGCCCCTGTGCAAGAATAATGGGCCCTTTGTAGCCTAGAAACTCATCAAATAGCACAATTCCATCTAGGAGGTAGAAATGGGCCCCCCAAGCTCTTGGGCCCCTGTGCGGCTTCACAGGCTGCATGAATGATATGTCCACCCCCCGGTGCTCTACATAGTAATACCTTGTTTTTGCCTCTATACATTAATAATGCCTTCTTTATGCCACCATACATTAAAGGGAATCTTGGTATGGGATTCATGCTCAACCAAACCATAATTTCAGAGTACAACATAGACCGTTGCAATAATGTATCCAGGATCTGAATCATGCTGCTCTGGGTTTGGGCGACATTAATTTTCTATCAGGTTCCCTTTATTAATATCCTTTTTGTGACCCTTATTAACCAGTAATTCCCCCCATTATAGATCTATAAATCATCTATAAATCATTCAAGGTTTGTTTAGTTTTACAATTTATTACATAAATGGCATAAAACATATATGGACATTGCAAAAGGAATATTTTAAACAACGGTTGCCAACAGGGTTGTCTTCTTTGGTTACTTTGGGGTGGTGCAATTAGGGGCAGAACCCAATAACATGTATTCAAGCCGATCTGCAATAGATTGAAAAGGCTAATGCTCGTGGATTGAGTAGACTAACGTTCATGTATTGAGTAGACTAAAGCTCGTGGATTGAGTAGACTAAAGCTCATGTATTGAGTAGACTAAAGCTCGTGGATTGAGTAGACTAACACTTGTGGATTGAGTAGACTAACGCTCATGGATTGAGTAGACTAAAGCTCGTGGATTGAGTAGACTAACGCTCGTGGATTGAGTAGACTAATGCCGGCGTCACACGGGACGACCTATCGTGCGATCGCACGAGCGATCGTACCCGCCCCCATCGTTTGTGCATCACGGGCAATTAGTTGCCCGTGGCGCACAAAGTCGTTAAACCCCTGTCACACGCACTTACCTCCCGGACGACGTCTCTGTGGGCGGCGAACATCCTCTTCCTGAAGGGGGAGGGACGTTCGGCGTCACAGCGACGTCACACATCGGCCGGCCAATAGAAGCGGAGGGGCGGAGATGAGCGGGACGTAACATCTCACCCACCTCCTTCCTTCCGCATTGCCGGCGGGACACAGATAAGCTGTGTTTGTCGTTCCCGAGGTGTCACACGGAGCGACGTGTGCTGCCACGGGAATGATGAACAACCGAAGTACAGAAGGAGGACCGACATTTTGAAAATGAATGACGTGTCAACGAGCAACGATAAGGTGAGTATTTTTGCTCGTTCATAGTCATTCAGAGGTGTCACAGGGTACGATATCTCTGACGATGCCGGATGTGCATCACTAACGACGTGACCCCGATGACATATCGCCTGATATATCGTACCGTGTAACGCCGGCATAACACTCATGAATTGAGTAGACTAAGGATCATGGATTGAGTAGACTAAAGTTCATGGACTGAGTACACTAACGCTTGTGTTTTGAGTAAACTAATGCTCGTAGATTGAGTAAACTAACGCTCGTAGATTGAGAAGACTAACGTTCGTGGATTGAGTAAACTAATGCTCGTAGATTGAGCAGACTAACGCTCGTGGATTGAGACGACCAACGCTCATTGATTGAGTAGACTAAGGGCGGCTTTGCACACTACGACATCGCAGGTGCGATGTCGGTGGGGTCAAATCGAAAGTGACGCACATCCAGCGTCACTTGCGATGTCGTAGTGTGTAAATCCTAGATGAAACGATGAACGAGCGCAAAAGCGTCGTTATCGTATCATCGTTGCAGCCTCCGACATTTCCATAATGCCGGGGGAGCGACAGGTACGATGTTGTTCCTCGCTCCTGCGGCACCACACATCGCTGTGTATGAAGCCGCAGGAGCGAGGAACATCTCCTTACCTGCCACCGGCCACAATGCGGAAGGAAGGAGGTGGGCGGGATGTTTACATCCTGCTCATCTCCGCCCCTCCGCCGCTATTGGCCGCCTGCCGTGTGACGTCGCTATGACGCCGCACGACCCGCCCCCTTAGGAAGGAGGCGGGTCGCTGGCCAGAGCGACGGTCGCAGGGCAGGTAAGTGCATGTGAAGCTGGCGTAGCGATAATTTTCGCTACGCCAGCTATCACACGATATCGTACCTGCGACGGGGGCGGGGACTATCGCGTGCGACATCGCAGCATCGGCTTGCGATGTCGCAACGTGCAAAGCCCGCCTAAGGCTCGTGAACATGGCGGTACTGAGTTCATTTTCCACAGAAATGTAATAGCGCTGCCATTGAGTTTACTCTTCTACTGAGCCTCCAATTTCATGGGGCATAATGAGCTCAACAACTGGACAGAGCGCAATAACTATACTGTAGACACTAAGGACTCATTCAGACATCCGTGGATCTTGGTCTGAGCATGGATCACAATGCACAGTACGTCCGTGGGTCTACTAGAATGAATTCAACAAGCTCATGGGCATTTTTGACGCTGTCCAGTTCAGGTCACAGTGAGACCTGCGGAAAGTCCATGCATTGCAGTCTGTGCTCAGACTTAGAACCATGAATCTGCAGGAGCCCTAACCAGAGAAGCTCTTTTCCTCTAGTGTGAGCCATAAACAGAATATATAAATCGCTTGGACAGATGTTTGTAGAATTTTTGCAAACCTTCCGTCCCAGTCAAAATGGCAGAAATCTTGGCTGGATCTGAGGTCATTGGTTACTATCCCTTGGGTCCTAAAAAATATAGATAAAAAATATATGTCATTCTGTTTTATGAATCCATTATTTACTGTGTTGCTTGGAGAACTAAAAATATATATTTGTCAAACAAGATAGAGGCCAAGTATATTGCATTGTATTAGTACAAAGGTAAATTTTCTAATGTGCCGACATAAGGGGGGCTTTGTATTGGTTTTACACATTTATTTTTATGAAGAACAATTTAGTTCTGGGGGCCAGTAAATTACATGTCAAACATCTACAATCTATCATTAGACTGATGATCATAGAGGGCCTTCTACTCAAATAAGCGTCTGAGGAAAGACTTTTTTGAAGGTGACATTCGGCTGATAGAGGGTTTTCGACCTACTCGTTTCACTGATGGTTTCATGACTGAGTTCATTTTCTTAGGTGTTTGAAGACCTCTTTCCAATTTAATATGTTCATTGCAGAAATACTTGAGGTTGTTTTCAGACAGATTGATCAACATATTTTCCGAGAGGTCCATACATTGGGCATGAACCCAGTGTCCACCTTCGCTGGAGCAATAGATCATGGCAGGTCTGTTAAGTTCCGTAGAATAATAAGGAACCCAAGTATTACTATCCAGATTACAATCAGAACAACATGTGATCCAGTATCCAGTTTCCGACTCGTCTTCTTCGTCATCCTCGTTATAGGTATCTTCATCAGAAAGCATCACATCTCTGCTAAACATAAACTCCTCAGAGTCTTCAAGAGGCATGGAGTCTTCTTGGTCGTCAAGAGATCCCTGACTACATAACTGAGCCACTGTATTGTGCTCTTCTCCATGTCTGAGTAGATAGAAAAAGAAGCTGCTATCTGAATTTTGATTCTTATTGTCCCCAGGGATGCACAAAAGTACAGCTCCATGACCCATATCTGCCCCAAACCATGTCTTGCTGTGCTTAATTTCCCCCGTCCAATCTGGAGACTCTACTTCTTCAAAGTCAATGTTGTCGCTACTTAGTAAAACTTTGTGACAAGTCATCTTCTTCTGACTGTCGGATTCATAGCCACCAACGATTAAAAACTCATACGGACAAGAACTGGTCACAATAGAACTTGAAAAGGACAGTCGACTTTGGAGAACGTGACAAGTTATGGCTGGACTTCCGAGAAGGAGATCCACATTAATCTTGAAGATGTTTGGGGACCTTAGATTATTTTCAAGCGAATGTCCACCAATTATGTAGATATTATCGTTGCGGGATATTGAGACATGAAAGGAAAAGCCATCTTGAATTTCTTTGATGGAATGTGTGGTGGAGCAACCGAACTGGAGATCGATTAGGTAGATGAATGGTTGACAGTCAACAACACTATTCCATTTTTCTGTAGTCCTTTGATTCAAAGGCACATAGGACCTTCCACCAAATATCACTACTGCCTTTTTGCCCCTGCTGTGGACAACGTTGATGGAATGACCATACCTTGCTTCGGGAACATCCCCTTCTAAATCCCTCTCTGAACAGCAGAGTGTTATTTTTTTGTTGATTGAGGAAGCCAATGAGATGATGTAGAGTTTTTGAGACACCTCATTATTTGGTGTCTTCCCTCCATGGATCAGATATTGATTGACCTCACCATCTGAACTATCGGAGAGGCTGGTCACGGCTGGATGCCTGAGTGGAGGGAGGTAGCAAGATTCATTGGAGAATGTAGTGGGTCGAAGTTTCAGCTCGTTATTTTTAAGATCCACCAAAAACACGCCTGTGGGGCAGGAGCGTTTTGGCCATCCCTTTTGTCCGAAGAAGAAGACATGTTTTCCGAACCGAAAGAAGGAGAATCCTGGCTGGATCAGCGAGGTATGATTGGAGGCGACTAAAGTCTGAAGGGTCATCACACCTGTAGAAGACAGTATGAAGTTTATGATTACGCTCATAGATCATCACTGATGACATCAATAACTACAGTACGGACACCCATGGGGGGCTAAGGGGAATGTGTTGCCAACAGCCCCCATTTGTTGGCTGATAGCTGACATATTTTGAGTAGTAGCAGAAGTTGCGTCTTAAAGCATGGCCGTGATCCCAGACTCTACATCTGAAACTCCACCCAACCTTGATGCCCAATGGCCGCAATGTTATGTTAGAACATCATGGGGCCAATGGGGATCTTAGTTGATGGAGTTTGGACACATTCGTCAAGATGCAGTGTCTGTGCTCACGGGCCAGTGATTGGAAACGAGCCTTCTTAGGGATAATCTGCTCTTGTTAAAAGGACTTAAAGGGGTTGTCCACTACTTGGGTAAAACCTTCTTAAATGCTGTTGCCTCCCTTGTAAAACAAGAAAATCTCTTACACTCACCTCCAGCCATGTTGGCACCACGTGTGCCCGTCACTTGCATAACATTATGTGAGAGCTGTAGCCAATCAGTGACCTCTGATTGGCTGCAGCGCTCATGCGATATAATAATGTTACATGAGTGCTGGGCAGATGTGGCGCAACGTGGCGCCAATGTGGAAAGTGAGTGTAAGGTAAACAGAGACGGTATTGTATTGACTTATTATCATACAAAGCATAAGATTTATTTGCTGAAAACGGAATCCTAATTTATAATGAATTGTTTCAACTCCTGTGACATGCTGGGACTTGTAGTGCTGCAGATGTGTTATTGCCACCTATTGTGCTATGCACTGCTCAGAGGCCATTGTACTTCTTATTAGCACAGTGGTTGCCTGGCAACATCACACGCTTATACACACTGTTGTAGACCAGAGGACCCGAGCCTCTTGGGAGATGTAGTTTCTTTCTCCTCTGTTTGATAGCGTTTTTTCTACAAATGAACTACATTTCCCATCAACCAAGTGGTGTCTTGGCAACGATTTCACGTTACGCATCGTTTTAGAGCGGAGGTCCTGAGCCTCCTGGGAGATGTAGTTTCTGCTTCACTAGTTTGACAGCGCTTTATGTACAATATAACTACATTTCCCATCAAACCTTTTCAGCAGTTATACGCTTTCAGTTCCAGCTAAAGCGGGAACTTGAGCAATGCATCTTGGGAGATGTAGTTTATGTCTCTATTATTTGACAGTGTTCTTTCTACCAATGAACTACATTTCCCATCAGCCACTTTTCTTGTTACAACAGGCAGTTTTCCTCCTAGTTGCCTGCTGACTGTTTGGATGCTCAGGTATGGTGTCTATGTTATCTCTTTGTCCTGTATGGCATGCTGGAAGTTGTAGTGCCTGGGTATTTGCTTACTCTGCTCTTCTGCTGCAGCCATTTGATGCTGTTAAGTTTTTAGCTATTTACTCTCTTTTTCTCTATGCTGTTAGTTCCCTTTTGGACCAGTGAATGAGGTGTAGGGGTCTGTGCACACTGAGATTTTATATGCCGTTTTTTTTTGGTATACGACAGGTCCATCTGAACAAATGCTTCCAAAATCATTCGTTTTTTCCTATTCATTTATATAGTAAAACCACTTTCCATGTTCTGTGTTTGTTTTTTTTTGCACTCTTCAGGTTTTAAAAATGCCCAGCAAAGAAAAAAAATGCGGTGGTCAATTTTATCGATTGGATCCGCTCCAAAATGGGCACTATCCAATCAGAAAGCTGCAAAAAAAAAAACTCTTTAAAAGGGACAGTATCGCTTTTTTTTATTTTTGTATTAAAAATAGTGATTCTGAAATCAAGTATTTCTAATACAAAATGAAAATCGTAGCTTATTTACTTTTTCTGTTATTCTAATTTTACTGTATGCACTGGGGGCTGCCATGTTGGATTTGCTGTGTGTGTAACGACAGTTACACATTCCTTTATGGCAGCCCCTGTGCATAGAGAATAGTGGTCGCTATCCGACCCTATGTTTAACGTGACAGTGGGCGTATGCTGTGACCTGGACGCGCCCCCCTGGGCTGTCCAGATCACAGCAGAGGGAGGAGTTCAGCCGCCATCATCGTGGAGCTCACAGCGTATGCTGCTTGCTCCACTTCACCCCTGTCAACCGCCGGGATGTGAGTACAGGCCGCCTCCCCTCCCCTGCCCCCGTTACCGATGACACCGCCTCCCTCCGCTCTCCCCAGCCCCCGCTACTGCTACCGCTAGTGCCGCCCCTCGCCGTTCCCGTCTCCGCTGACACCCCATCCCTTCGCTCTCCTCAGCCCCCGCTAGTGCCGCCCCTCCCCCTCGCTGTTACCGTCTCCGCTGACACCCCATCCCTCCGCTCTCCCCAGCCCCCGCTACTGCTACCGCCGCCCCCCCCCCCGCCGCCGTTACCGTCTCCGATGACACTTACTCCCTCCGCTCTCCCCAGCCACTTTACTGCAAGCTGTAACGTGAGCTTTTTCCTACAGTGGGATTTCTGTAGGATTTCAGAAGCTGCTCCCCCTAGTGTTTAACAGTGGAAAATATTAAACTTTTTAATTTTTTTTTTTACATTTTGCTCAATTAAAAAAAGAAAATAATATTTAAACAAAACATTAAAATAATATTACTTTACATTTTTTCAGGTATTTAATTTTTTTTTTTTTCTGACGATACATTCCCTTTAAGAGATGAAAAATGTCACATTTCCTAAAACTGTTTCCACTACAAAACTCCTCAAGAAAAAGCTCAGTCTGCACAGGGCGGTAGGTTTTGTGCACGCGGTGACTTTTCATGATGGGTGAACAGGCCAACTTTTTGAAGAAGACACTTTAGGAATCTTGGGCGTTTTTTTTTTTCACTTGGTGATTTTTCAAATTTTTTTTTTTTTTTTGGTCACCACCATTTTTTTTTTTTAATTTGAGTATTTTTGCCCTATTTCTGAGACACACACACACACTCACACTCACGTACACACGTATGTTTGTGTGTATACAGTGCCTTCCGAAAAGGCAGGTGGAGGAATCCTCCTAAATCCAGCTCACCATATGTGCTTGGAAGTCCTATAGATGGTGCACGGAAAATCTCCAGCCAAAGAGGTATACACAAATTTCAGGAATCCGGCAAAGCATCTTCATAAAAAGAAAGATTTTATTGTTCCATTAAAACCCAATAAATCGGACAAGACGCGTTTCAGGGACACCCTTGTTCACAATCCGTGAACAAGGGTGTCCCCGAAACGCGTCTTGTCCGATTTATTCGGTTTTAATGGAACAATAAAATCTTTCTTTTTATGAAGATGCTTTGCCGGATTCCTGAAATGAGTGCCTTCCGAAAGTATTCGTGCCCCCTTGAATTTTTCAACCTCCCACATTTGAGGCTTCAAACATAAAGATAAAAATTTTAATGTTCTGGGGTAGAATCAACAACAAGTGGACACAATTGTGAAGGTGAACGAAATTTATTGCTTATGTTAAACTTTTGTAAAAAATAATAAACTGAAAATTGGGGCGTGCAATATTATTCATCCCCTTTACTGTCAGTGCAGCAAACTCACTCCAGAAGGTCATTGAGGATCTCTGAATGATCCAATGTTGTCCTAAATGACTGATGATAATAAATATAAGCCCCTCTGTGTAATCCAGTCTCCGTATAAATGCACCTGCTCTGTGATAGTCTCAGTGTTCTGTATAAGGCCCGTTTCACACGTCAGTGAAAAACACTGACGTGTAAAACACGCACATGTCCCTCCGTGATTCACGGCGCACGTGGGTTGTCCATGTGCAATCCGTGATCTGTGATTGCATATGGACATTACTCACCTGCCTTCCCTCCTGCTGTCCATGGTGCTGAAGTCTCTGGCTCTTGCAGCGTCCGCCCACCGCTCTCTGCAGCTACTTCCGGGTCGGCTGTTCCAGCTTTCATGAATATTCATGAGCCGGGCAGGAGCTGCAGAGAGCGGAGGCTGCACAGCGCATCGCTAGAAAGGTAAGTTGAAAATGTTTATTATTTGATATGTCAGTGTTTTTCTAGTAGATGTTTCACGGATCACGCCGTAGTGTGGTCCGTGGGTCATCAGTAATGCCAGAAAAAAACTGACTTGTCTCCGTGCAGAATCACGGACATGGGTGTACGCTGCACGGAGACACGTTCAGTGAAAAATCACTGATGTGTGAGCAGACCCATTGATTATAATGGGTCTGTGTATGTCAGTGATTCTGGTACGTATAAAAAAAAGCACATACGTACCAGAATCGCTGATGTGTGAAGGGGGCCTAAAGCACAGAGAGCATCATGAAGACCAAGGAACACAACAGGCAGGTCTGTGATACTGTTGTGGAGAGGTTTCAAGCCGGATTTGGTTACAAAAAGATTTACACAACTTTAAACATCCCAAGAAGCACTGTGCGATCATATTGAAATGGAAGGAGTATACGTATCTAGGTGTTAGAATGGCCAAGTCACATTTCAGACCTGAACCCAATCAAGAATCTGTGGAAAGAGCTGAAAACCGCTGTTGACAAACGCCTCCATCCAACCTCACTCAGCTCCAGCTGTTTACAAAGGAAGAATGGGCGAGAATTTCAGTCTCTCCATGTGCAAAACTGATAGACACATACCCCAAGAGACTTGTGCTGTAATCGCAACAAAAGGGGGCGCTACAAAGTATTAACTTAAAAAGGATCAATAATATTGCACGCCCCAATTTTCAGTTATTTATTTTTTAAAAAAGTTTAAAATAAGCAACAAATATCCTTCATCTTCACAATTGTGTTCCACTTGTTGTTGATTCTTCACCAGAACATTAACATTTTAATCTTTATGTTTGAAGCCTGAAATGTGGGAAAAGGTTTAAAAAGTCAAGGGGGCTGAATACTTTCGCAAGGCACTGTGTGTGTGTATATATATATATATATATATATATATATATATATATATATATATATATATATATATATATATATATATATATATATATATATAATTACACACACGCACAGTGCCTTGCGAAAGTATTCAGCCCCCTTGAATTTTTAAACCTTTCCAGTATATATATATATATATATATATATATATATATATATATTATAATATCATTTTTAAGGACAGGTATCCGTGATTGTTGCACCAGCAGTTTCCTCATTGTTGAATGGCATTTTTTTTTTAAATGTCAGTAAAAAAGAAAAGATAAAAACCCCACTCAATTCTACAATGAAGACACTGCTGGTGCAACACTCTGCGACATCCGAGCGTCTTTTCAGCCTTCGCTATACTTGTATTATAAAGTACATAGCAGAAAATGTCTAAAGAACGCACTGATCATTTTTTTTTTAAATTTATTTATTTTTTTAATGGTGTCTTTAGAAATCTCGAGCAGTGTTAGGCGTTTTTTTCTGCAGCAGAACCTGATCTCTTGGCAGTAAAAAAAAAAAAAAGCTGTGTATTATTGCTGCATTTTTTTTTGCACCATTTGTCTACAGTACAAGTTTTTGTTAGTTTTATTCATTAAAAAAAATCAGCAAAAAAACGCTGAAATAATGGACACGCTGCTTCTTTAAAAAACGCAGCAGTTTTCTATTTGTCAGGAAAAAAAAAAAAGCAAATGTGTTTGTGTGTGCGGGACATTTGTGGAATCTCATAGTTTCTGCTGATACTGTAAAAAGTAGCTTTTTATTTGCATAAAATCAATGAAAAAAATGCAAAAAAAACCCTGCAAAAAAATCTGCAAACAAAATTTCCAGAAATAATTGGAAAATCCGGTCTTAAAGGGGTTGTTCAGGATTAGACAAAAATTGGCCTCTTTCAGTTAGCTCACACCCCCTGACCATAGGTTGTCTGTGTTATTTCAACTTTGCTCCATTCATTTCAATAGGGCTGAGCTGCAGTACCAGAGACAACCCATGGTCAGAGGTGGTGCTGTTCCTGAATGAAAGCAGACATGTTTTTTTCTGATCCTGGACATCTTCAATTGCTTGGTTTTACAAGGAGGAGGGATAGATCTTGTGTTCTGTGAATGAGTAGAGATGGGGGTTTGTTACAGTGTGACAGTATCAGCTGCACTGGCAGAAATCAATGGTAAGCTGCTATGTCAATGTGGATAGCAGGAATAGCTGTGACTGGTCTCACCGGTTTGGGACATCACGGGACCCCCAAGTAGTCACCCAGGTTTAGAGGGGCGATCGGAGGGCTACAATCTATGCCGTAGACCACTCACCTGGTTATACGCTCCCCGCCTGTCGTCTTCCAGCAATGAACTGAAGGTACCAGGAACTTCTGTGCAGATGTGCCCCTCACCCAGCCTGATGTGGGTAACCGGCTGTGACCGCTTCACCCAAAACTGTCACTCTTAACCCATTCCTCACCCTCCCCGAAAGAGAAAAACAAAATATAAAATAAAAGAAAAAAAAAACAAACTGAAAAAATAAATAAAAGCTAAAGAATTAATGAAAAAAACAAAAAAGAAAAACCCCCAAATAGAATAAAAGCAAAAATCATTAAATAAAAGAAAAAAATATAAAAAAAGCAAAAAAATGAAAAAAATAAAAGTAATGAAAAAAACAACCAAGCAAAAAAGTTATAAAAACATAAAAGCAAAAAACAAACTGAAAAAAAAAGAAAGCAAAAGTAGTAATGAAATAAACAAAATACAAGAACAGAAATTATAAAAGCAAAACCCCCAAATAATAAAATAAAATAATAATAATAATCTTTTATTTCTATAGCGCCAATATATTCCACAAATAAAAGCAAAGTTATAAAAAAAAAAAATGAAAGCAAACGTAATGGGAAAAAAACCAATAAACTAAGCCAAAAGTAATAAAAATAAAAAAAAGACCCAAATAATAAAATAAAAGCAAAAAATTATAAAAAGTGCAAAAAAATAAAAAAAAAAGCTAAAGTAATTAAAAAAATAAAAAAACAAAAAAGTAATAAACAAAAAAAGCAATCCCCCAAGTAATAAAATAAAAGCAAAAAAAATGTAAATAGAATATAAATATTAAATTGAAAGTCTTAAATATTATTTACATTTTTTTTAAACCTTAACTGTGTCAGAGACTGCCTAGATCACGTCTTCCACTCCCATAATGCACTTCTGCATGAGATATTTTTATGAAAGGAAAAAAACCAAAATAATAAAAAGCAAAAAAGATTCTAAAAAATGAAAGTGAAAAAAATAAATATAAAATATAATAAAATATAAATAAATATATATATTTAATATATTAAGTATAAAATATATAAAATATAATAAAAAATATATATATATATATAAAATATAATAAAATAAAAAAACACGTTATAAAAAAACGAATATAAAGATTAAGTGATACTAGATCACAAGTCCTCCACTCCCATAATGCATTTCTACATGAGATATATTTTTATGAAAGAAAAATAATAAAAAAGATTCTAAAAAATTGAAAGTGAAAAAAATAAATATAAATATAATATAAAATATAAATAAATATATATAAGTATAAATAAAATATATAAAATATAATAATAATATATATAATAAATGTAAATAAAATATAATAAAATAAAAAAACACGTTATAAAAAAAAATATAAAGATTAAGTGATACAAATTCTTAAATATTTTTTTATATATATGTAGCTGTGTTTAGATCACAAGTCCTCCACTCCCATAATGCACTTCTATATGAGATATTTTTATGAAAGAAAAAAAACCCCCAAAATAATAAAAAGCAAAAAAGATTCTAAAAAAATGAAAGTGAAAAAAAAAAATATAATAAATATAATATAAAATATAATAAAATAAAATATAAATAAATATATATAATATATTAAATATAAATATATATAAAATATAATAATAATATAATATAAAATAATATAATAAAATATATATATATATATATATATATATATATATATATATATATATATATATATAAAAAATATATATATATATATCGGTATAGAATATAATATAAATAAAATATAATAAAATCAAAAAACACGTTATAAAAAAATATAAAGATTAAGTGATACAAATTCTTAAATATTTTTTATATATATATATATAATATATATATGTGTGTGTATGTATGTAGCTGTGTCTAGATCACAAGTCCTCCACTCCCATAATGCGCTTCTATGAGATATTTTAACTTTTATTCAGCCTATATGGGTCACACACCCTGCACCAGGACGTGTCCGAGTGATTGACTGATGATCTGTCCGTTATCACATAACTAGACAGACGCGATCTCGTGATCATAGGTACAGGGGGAACAGAGCTGGAAAATCCACCTGATCCCTCCTTTACATAAAGAAAACATTTCTGACTTTTTTTTTTTTTCCTTGTTACGCCATGTTCGTCTTTCCGTTTGCGCCTTTTTTTAAAGTCACCTTTTTTATGTAATTTTTTTTTTTTTTTTTTCGTAAGTTTTCCAATGTGGTCGGAGTTTAGGATTTCTAGAAGTTTTTGCTGGATTCATCCTTTGCAACTTTTCAAAAAGTTATCAAATGTGAAGCTAATGAGCCCCCAGAGGGAATCTATCTATGGATCTCTAAAGCTGTGGAGCAGTTTTTGAGAGTCGGCAGGACATGTGAAATTTTTGCACTAAAAAGTTGCAAGACCGGTTAAAAACTAAAAATGATTATTTTTGGTTACTTTGCACCACATTTGTGAACTTTTTCTCCATTTTGCTGAATTTGTTAAAAAAAATAAATTTCAGCAAATATTAGAAGACAAACTAAAAAAGTCTGAAAAATGTGCAAATGAAGAATCTGTCTCTGTCTGCCAACGCCCCAAATATTCCAAATTGTTAAATGCCATCTGATTGCGAGGAGGCGGTATTGGTGGGGGGGGGGGGTGACGTTTCTTGCCCCCGTCCTGTTTGTGAAGTATTGGCCTTTCTTGCCCACCATAAACCGCCGTCGTCTTCTGGACCCTGGAAAACACAAGAAAATATTTTTTTCTGTAAAACCCCACAATTTGCATATAAACCACCGAGATGTTGTGGTTTGTGCCGTCTGAGCCCCTCGGGACGGTGATCCCTGCAGCGGTGTCAGGAGGCTCAGAGCCGGGAGAGTGACTATTTCCTATTTAGATTTTCATGGTGTCCGGGAATTTTGGAGGATGCGGCGCTCGCTTGTACAATGCGATGTTTTTGATAGTACATCGTTATTATCCTATTTGCAGTTTTATGTAATTTTCAGAACATTGTGATCACAAGGACGGGGTCTCAAAGTCGCCTGTGTAAATAAGACTGCAAGTGAGCATGTAGCACCACCGCTCCATTCACTTCTATAGGACAGACTTATACAACTGCTCACTATGGCTCCAATCACTTCTATAGGACAGACTTATACAACTGCTCACTATGGCTCCAATCACTTCTATAGGACAGACTTATACAACTGCTCACTATGGCTCCAGTCACTTCTATGAGACAGATATGACTGCTCACTACAGCTCCATTCATTCTATGGTATGGACAGATATGACTGCTTAATGTAGCTCCATTCACATCTATGAGGCAGATATGACTGCTCACTACGGCTCCATTCACATCTATGGGATGGATAGATATGACTGCTCACTGTGGCTCCATTTACTTCTATGAGACAGATATGACTGCTCACTACGGCTCCATTCACTTCTGTGGGACAAATATGACTTCTCACTACAGCTCCATTCACATCTATGGGATGGACAGATATGACTTCTCACTACAGCTCCATTCACATCTATGGGATGGACAGATATGACTTCTCACTACAGCTCCATTCACATCTATGGGATGGACAGATATGACTACTTACTGTGGCTCCATTCACACCTAATAGACAGAACGGCTCCATTCACTTCTGTGGGACAGATATGACTGCTTACTACAGCTCCATTCACATCTATGGTATGGACAGATATGACTGCTTACTGTGGCTCCATTCACATCTGAGACATATATGACTGCTCACTACAGCTCCATTGGCTTCTATGGGATGGACAGATATGACTTCTCATTACAGCTCCATTCACATCTATGGGATGGACAGATATGACTGCTTACTGTGGCTCCATTCACACCTAATAGACCGGCTCCATTCACTTCTGTGGGACAGATATGACTGCTTACTACAGCTCCATTCACTTCTATGGTATGGACAGATATGACTGCTTACTGTGGCTCCATTCACATCTATGAGACAGATATGACTGCTCACTACAGCTCCATTGGCTTCTATGGGATGGACAGATATGACTGCTTACTGTGGCTCCATTCACATCTATGAGACAGATATGACTGCTCACTATAGCTCCATTCACACTGTACTTTGAGGCCTCCTGACTTGGAATAGCGGGGGACCCCCAACAGTCAGACTCCCACAGCTTTTGCACCTTTATGCACTTAGTGAGATAATCCCCTTTAGATGCATTTAAAGGGGTTCTCCAAAGAGGGCGCTGCCTGCCGAAAAGAAAGGGCTTATGGGTGGGGTCATGCATTGGGGGGTAACGTCTTAATACCTGCAGAAAATGGTTTGTATAGCCTCGGAGTCTTCAGATTCGGTATTTTTTTTTTCTTCTTCTGATCTTTTATATTTTATCCCCCTCTCTTCATTTTCAAGATCTCTGCGTACTTTCAATGAATGAAAACTGTTTTTCTTTCCTCCCTGTACAAACCTAATCCTACTAATGGGGAAACATTCCTCCTGGAGCGTACCCGTTCTGAAGCATTTTGCCTATGCTGACACATTGTAACAAATGATCAAAATGAAGCATCCATTAAGGCTGCGTTCACACGTTGCGTTTTTGCTGCTTTTGTGGTGGATGAGATGAAACGTACTGTAGACAAATGACTTCAAAGACGCAGCAAAAAAAGCAGCAACATCTGCATTTTGGATACAACAAGAGATTAGATTTTGCTGCAGAAAAACAAATGCAGCAAAAATGCAGCGTGTGAACATCGCCTAATACCGCAACGTCACAGTGGCCAAACGGAACACATATTGTAACAATCTCCAACTGTGCGAGCAACAGAGGAGCAAACCTGGATGATTCCATTCATGTAAAGCAAGCAGTGATTGTGAAAAATGAGCAAATGCATAGTACCAAGCTTTTTCCTTTTGTGTTTTCTTCAGACCCCCGCCGGTTGGCGCTCCCACCATGCCCAGCTCAGACGACACGTCACCCGCGGGTGCGGCGGAGGATGAGATGACGGATTGCGTTCTGAGGCGGTTCATCAGTATCCCGGAACAGACGTACGAAGACTTCCTGTCCAGCTTCACCTGCGTCCCACCAGGTACCATCCCATAATACGAGGGCAGAGCTTCACCCGCCTCCCACCAGGTACCATCCCATAATACGAGGGCAGAGCTTCACCTGCCTCCCACCAGGTACCATCCCATAATACGAGGGCAGAGCTTCACCCACCTCCCACCAGGTACCATCCCATAATACGAGGGCAGAGCTTCACCTGCCTCCCACCAGGTACCATCCCATAATACGAGGGCAGAGCTTCACCTGCGTGCCACCAGGTACCATCCCATAATACGAGGGCAGAGCTTCACCTGCCTCCCACCAGGTACCATCCCATAATACGAGGGCAGAGCTTCACCTGCCTCCCACCAGGTACCATCCCATAATATGAGGGCAGAGCTTCACCTGCCTCCCACCAGGTACCATCCCATAATACGAGGGCAGAGCTTCACCCGCATCCCACCAGGTACATCCCATAATACGAGGGCAGAGCTTCACCTGCATCCCACCAGGTACATCCCATAATACGAGGGCAGAGCTTCACCTGCGTCCCACCAGGTACCATCCCATAATACGAGGGCAGAGCTTCACCTGCGTGCCACCAGGTACCATCCCATAATACGAGGGCAGAGCTTCACCCGCCTCCCACCAGGTACCATCCCATAATACGAGGGCAGAGCTTCACCTGCGTGCCACCAGGTACCATCCCATAATACGAGGGCAGAGCTTCACCTGCGTCCCACCAGGTACCATCCCATAATACGAGGGCAGAGCTTCACCTGCGTGCCACCAGGTACCATCCCATAATACGAGGGCAGAGCTTCACCCGCCTCCCACCAGGTACCATCCCATAATACGAGGGCAGAGCTTCACCTGCATCCCACCAGGTACATCCCATAATACGAGGGCAGAGCTTCACCTGCGTCCCACCAGGTACCATCCCATAATACGAGGGCAGAGCTTCACCTGCGTGCCACCAGGTACCATCCCATAATACGAGGGCAGAGCTTCACCTGCATCCCACCAGGTACCATCCCATAATACGAGGGCAGAGCTTCACCCGCCTCCCACCAGGTACCATCCCATAATACGAGGGCAGAGCTTCACCCGCCTCCCACCAGGTACCATCCCATAATACGAGGGCAGAGCTTCACCCGCATCCCACCAGGTACATCCCATAATACGAGGGCAGAGCTTCACCTGCGTGCCACCAGGTACCATCCCATAATACGAGGGCAGAGCTTCACCCGCCTCCCACCAGGTACCATCCCATAATACGAGGGCAGAGCTTCACCTGCCTCCCACCAGGTACCATCCCATAATACGAGGGCAGAGCTTCACCCGCCTCCCACCAGGTACCATCCCATAATACGAGGGCAGAGCTTCACCCGCATCCCACCAGGTACATCCCATAATACGAGGGCAGAGCTTCACCTGCATCCCACCAGGTACATCCCATAATACGAGGGCAGAGCTTCACCCGCATCCCACCAGGTACCATCCCATAATACGAGGGCAGAGCTTCACCTGCATCCCACCAGGTACCATCCCATAATACGAGGGCAGAGCTTCACCCGCCTCCCACCAGGTACATCCCATAATACGAGGGCAGAGCTTCACCCGCCTCCCACCAGGTACATCCCATAATACGAGGGCAGAGCTTCACCTGCGTGCCACCAGGTACCATCCCATAATACGAGGGCAGAGTAAGGAGGGTATATATATGTATATAAATATACAGCACGTTATTAAGGCCTGCAACACACATCCGTGCCGCCGGTACATGTTTGGTACGTTTTTACACGTATCGGCGGCACGAACACGCGTGCACCAATGTTACCCTATGGTAACAGGCACACACACATAAAGCCACACGGAAAGTGTGTCCGTGTGGTTTGTACGTGTATGCGTTTTTAAACACGGCTGACATGTCCGCATTTCTCCGGCATCACGCAGACACGGACCCGCTAAAGTCAGTGGGTCCGTGTCTGCACATACGTGACACGGACCATGTACGTGTGCTTTCCGTACTGTCCGTGTGCGGTTTTTGTTTTTTTTTAATGGTGAAACGGCTCAAGACACACGGACTCCCTACACGGACTGCACACAGACTCACTATACGGACTCCCTACACGGACTCCCTACACGGACTCCCTACACGGACTCCCTACACGGACTCCCTACACGGACTCCCTACACGGACTCCCCACACATGTATCTTACGCATACACGGACATTCAACACGCACGGAAAGCATACGCCATCACACAGATGTCACACGTACCGGAGAAACTGACATCCAAAACGGAACACGGACCCAAAAAACGAACGCACGTGTTTTTTTGCGGACGTGTGTTTCAGGCCTAAAGGAGCGCTCCGCCTCTGAGGCTCCGTGCCGCTTGTCTTATTTTGTACGGTTATTTCTGGCGGTTCCGCAATGTACCAGTAGCTTCACTGTTGGTTCAGTGGCGGCACATCAGGGCTGGGGGGGCAGTTGTATTTATAGTCCTAACTCTTCACAATGGACGGTTCGGGCCGGCGGCTGCCTGTGTGCACTGTCCCAAGCTGCAAGCAGAAGTACTGTATTTTCCGGATTTTAACACGTGCTCCTCCCCCCCAAAAAAAAAAAACAACTCGGGGTAAAATGGAGGGATTTCTTACAATGTGGACATGGCTTACTGGGGCTTCGGCGGCGGTGGAGCGGGGTCATAGGAGACAGGCTTGGCGATACTGAGGGTGTCACTGCAGCGTGGTGGCGTGTGCCTGATCTGACTGCGGGCTCTATTAAATTGACCATTGGACTTCGTGAAAATGGAGGCGGCGCGTGCGCAGATAGACGTGATGGACTTCAAGAAAATGGCTGCAGAGGTCTTTCTGCACTCGCACCGCCTCTACATCCATTTTCCTGATGCCCATTGCGATTCAGTGGAACTTGTAGTCCTATCAGGTGCCTGCCGCCGCTGCAGTGACACCCGACACCCCGTCCTGTGACCCGCCTGAGTCCTCCACTGCAATGAAACACCCGCAGCACACTGGCAGATCACAACACCCCCAATGCCACATTATCGCCGACCCTCCCTCCAAAATACCCCCGCAGCATCCCTGACCTGCCTCCTGTAACCCTCATGAGTCCTCCACTGCAGTACGCCGGCAGATGAATAGCACCCGCCACCGCAACACCCCCAATGCCACAGTATCGCTGACCCTCCTGAGACACAACACCCCCTCCTCCAGACTCGCAGCATCGCGGACCCTGCCTCCTGTGACCCTCCTGAGACACAACACCCCCTCCTCCAGGCTCGCAGCATCGCTGACCCTGTCTCCTGTGACCCTCCTGAGACACAACACCCCCTCCTCCAGGCTCGCAGCATCGCTGACCCTGCCTCCTGTGAGCCTCCTGAGCCACAACACCCCCCTCCTCCAGGCTTGCAGCATCGCTGACCCTGCCTCCTGTGACCCTCCTGAGACACAACACCCCCTCCTCCAGGCTCGCAGCATCACGGACCCTGCCTCCTGTGACCCTCCTGAGCCACAACACCCCCTCCTCCAGGCTTGCAGCATCGCTGACCCTGCCTCCTGTGACCCTCCTGAGACACAACACCCCCTCCTCCAGGCTCGCAGCATCACGGACCCTGCCTCCTGTGACCCTCCTGAGCCACAACACCCCCTCCTCCAGGCTCGCAGCATCACGGACCCTGCCTCCTGTGACCCTCCTGAGACACAACACCCCCTCCTCCAGGCTCGCAGCATCGCTGACCCTGCCTCCTGTGAGCCTCCTGAGACACAACACCCCCTCCTCCAGGCTCGCAGCATCTCTGACCCTGCCTCCTGTGAGCCTCCTGAGACACAACACCCCCTCCTCCAGGCTCGCAGCATCTCTGACCCTGCCTCCTGTGAGCCTCCTGAGACACAACACCCCCTCCTCCAGGCTCACAGCATCTCTGACCCTGCCTCCTGTGACCCTCCTGAGACACAACACCCCCTCCTCCAGGCTCGCAGCATCTCTGACCGTGCCTCCTGTGACCCTCCTGAGACACAACACCCCCTCCTCCAGGCTCGCAGCATCTCTGACCCTGCCTCCTGTGACCCTCCTGAGCCGCCCCACCACCAACGCTCCCCCCTGATGAGTATTAGGATTAAGAGGCACTAGGATTATAAAACGGACCATCTTTTTAACATTAAAAACTATTTTTTCCTATTTTCCTCCTCTATATTTGGGTTGCGTCTGATAAAACGAAACATACGGTAACTTTTCCTGTGCAGCATCAAAGGAATGTAGGTGCCTTAAAGTGGAATGGACCCCCCACATAGCAAACAGCTTGTAGGCGCTGCCCTCTTTCACCTAGGAGACCGGCCACTTCTGATGCACTTCAGCGGTGGCTGGTAACCTAGCCAGCGAGCTGTAGATGATCAAATTAATAACTTGCTAATTTTTATCACCCCATTGCTAATTTATCCACTTAAAAGGTTGAGACCGCGTCTTTAAAAAAAAAAAAAATTTTGATTGCACATAACTTTTTTTTTTTTTTTGTCCTTATGTTTTTGGAGATTTGGCGCATATGTAGAAATCAATTGTCTTAAATACTAAAGGGCGAATCCAGCATCGTGCAAAGATCACGCATAACGAGTCGTGCCCGGTGTTTTCTAAGTTTGATTCCTGAAACGTGCGGCGAGGTGGGCGGAAAGTCGTGGTTTTATGGTCTGAGCGTATAGAGTCCCCCGTGAATATTTCGGCTTGTTTTTAGTTCACAGCCCACTTGGTAACATCTGCTCCTTTTATCTTAATGTTGTTATTGTTCTGCTAACCAGGCATAAAATAACTGGAAAACCTGCGCTGCCCCAAGTGCCGCACACAACACAGCGTCTGGAGGATGCGGCACCGCAATGACTTCCAAATATCCAAACTCTGCATCAAGAAATAAAATAAAAAAAATAAATAAAATATATATTATACTCCCAAGTGAGTACACCCTTCCCATTTTAATAAAAAAATTATTATCTTTTCATGGAACAGCACTGAGGATCTGACCCTGTGATACAATGTACAGTGTCAGTGCGCAGCTTGTATACAATGTACAGTGTCAGTGTGCAGCTTGTATACAATGTACAGTGTCAGGGTACAGCTTGTATACAATGTACAGTGTCAGTGCGCAGCTTGTATACAATGTACAGTGTCAGTGCGCAGCTTGTATACAATGTACAGTGTCAGTGCGCAGCTTGTATACAATGTACAGTGTCAGTGCGCAGCTTGTATACAATGTACAGTGTCAGTGCGCAGCTTGTATACAATGTACAGTGTCACTGCGCAGCTTGTATACAATGTACAGTGTCACTGCGCAGCTTGTATACAATGTACAGTGTCACTGCGCAGCTTGTATACAATGTACAGTGTCACTGCGCAGCTTGTATACAATGTACAGTGTCAGGGTGCAGCTTGTATACAATGTACAGTGTCAGGGTGCAGCTTGTATACAATGTACAGTGTCAGGGTGCAGCTTGTATACAATGTACAGTGTCAGGGTGCAGCTTGTATACAATGTACAGTGTCAGGGTGCAGCTTGTATGCAATGTACAGTGTCAGGGTGCAGCTTGTATGCAATGTACAGTGTCAGGGTGCAGCTTGTATACAATGTACAGTGTCAGGGTGCAGCTTGTATACAATGTACAGTGTCAGGGTGCAGCTTGTGTACAGTGTCAGGGTGCAGCTTGTAGAACAGTGTATTTTTAGTGTCCTCTACATAACTCAACACCCAGCAATTAATGTCTAAACGGCTGGGAACAAAAGTGAGTGCACCCCTAAGTGACAAAGGCCAAATTGTGCCCAATTAGAAATTCTCCCTTCCAAGGTCATGTGACTCATTAGTGCTCAAGGTCTCAGGTGTGAATGGAGGCAGGGGTGTTACATTTGGTGTTATCTCTCACACACTCTCTCATACTGGTCACTGGAAGTTCAATATGGAACCGCACGGCAAAAAATTCTCTTAGGAGTTGAAATAAAAGAATTGTTGCTCTACATAAAGGTGGCCGAGGCTATAAGAAGATTGTCACCACCCTGACACTGAGCTGGAGCACGGTGGCCAAGACCATACAGTGGTATAACAAGACAGGATCCACTAAGAACAGGCCTCGCCATGGCTGACCACAGAAGCTGAGTGCACATACTCACCATCATATCCAGCGGTTGTCTGTTTAGAATAGACATGAGTGCTGCCAGCATTGCTACAGAGGTTACAGGGGGTGGGGGCCCGCCTGTCAGGGCTCAGGCCATACACCACACTCTGCAGAGATTACAGGGGTGGGGGGTCCGCCTGTCAGGGCTCAGACCATACACCGCACACTGCAGAGGTTACAGGGGTGGGAGGGTCCACCTGTCCGTGCTCAGAGCATACGCTGTACACTGCAGAAGTTACATGGGTCGGGGGTCTGTTTGTCAGTGCTCAGACCATACGCCGCGTATTGTATGACCTTGATCTGCATGGCTGTCATCCCAGAAGGCAGTCTCTTCTAAAGATGATGCACAAGAAAGCTACAGTTTGTTGAAGACAAGCAGACTAAGAGCATGGATTACTAGAACCGTCCCGGGGTCTGATGAGATAAAGAAACTTATTTGGTACAGATGGTGTCAGCGTGTGTGGCGGCTCCAGGTGAGGACAAAAACAAGTGTGTCCTACCTACAGTCAGGCATGGTGGTAGAGGGGCATGGTTTGGGGCTGCATGAGTGCTGCCGGCTGTGGGGGGGGGGGGCTATGGTTGATTATGACTGAAGGTTCTGCAGCCATCTGCACCTCTTTAGTATCTTTCTTTGGTCTAAGATGCTCAGTTCCTCTGTTATTCAACTTGGAAGTGAAAGAATGAATTGATAACTACTTGTTACAATTCGGTTTTCAATAAGGTGCGTCAGTGCTACGCCCACATTGTCAGCACTTATAGGAAATTGTCACCCAGTTGTCAATTTATCATGCATTTCCAGAAAGAGTTAACAGTGCAACAAGTCCTAAACAATTGAAAGAGCAGACGAGTCCTCCATTTAAAAAAAAAAAAAAAAAAAAAATTAAATAAATTTGTAACTTCACTGCAGAGAAAAAATGTTCCTAAATGTTTCATATCTGCAAAATCCACCAAGTTGAATCTTTCTTAAACATTAAGAGGCGTGCGTTCTCCCGGCAGCCGCTTCGTTTAGCTGAAGATTCTCGTCAAAGTCGCACGAGACACTCGACGTCCGGTCCGATCATGATATCATGGTGACGTCTTATAAATAATGCAGCATAGTCTCATTAAGAATACATTAATCCAAGATGAAAAAAGTCATTCACCTGAAGAAAGAAGCAAAAAAGAGACAAGAAAAGAAAGGTTCATATTCCCGAACATCTCCTATTAAATAATAAAATAAATACACCATAATCTCCCGATCTACCCTTGTGTATTGTCTATACAGCCCCACTACTGGTCTATGTGTGTCTGTGGTTACCCACTCACTTTACAGCTCTACATTAGCCTCTATTTAGTCATTCATCCATTTCAATGTCAGGTTTGCCGTACACAATAATTGGATGGCTCTCCGCGATTTCCCCATACTCATACACTCTCACCTTGCCCGATTTTTTTAGGAAACCCCCTTTAAAACTTTCTTGTGGGGGTTACGATCGGCAAACCAGAAGAGGCTCCAATACTGTAGTGAACTCCTTGAAAAACTAATCCCCCCCCCCCCAATTCAGTAGAAGACAACTTTTTTTGAATTAATATTTATACTAGCGGTTGGGCCTATTTCTTAGGTTGTGTGTGAGTCACCCCGTATCGGATCTTATTGAATAGCCTATCTTCTGTATACAATGATGACAGCAGAGGTTGCCGTGAAATTAGTAGTGGACATTCACATGTCCTGTGTAAGTGGAGTTAGGTTCCCACCGAAGGTCCAATGTCCAGCACAGAATGGGACTTGAGAAGGAGCTGAAATAGCCTCGGGCCAGGACAAAGTGGACCCAAGAATGCAGCCACGGAGGCTCAGTATGTAACACTGTGTACCATGAAAAGGAGCCTCAGTCCAGCACAAAGTGGTCCCTCAGATGGAGCCCAAGAAGCCTCTGTTCAGCTCAAGGTGGTCCCTCAGATGGAGCCCAAGAAGCCTCTGTTCAGCTCAAGGTGGTCCCTCAGATGGAGCCCAAGAAGCCTCTGTTCAGCTCAAGGTGGTCCCTCAGATGGAGCCCAAGAAGCCTCTGTTCAGCTCAAGGTGGTCCCTCACATGGAGCTCAAGGAGCCTTTGTTCAGCTCAAGGTGGTCCCTCACATGGAGCCCAAGGAGCCTCTGTTCAGCTCAAGGTGGTCCCTCACATGGAGCCCAAAGAGCCTCAGTCCAACACAAAGTGGTCCCTCAAATTAAGCCTCATTCCAGCACAAAGTAGTCCCCCACATGGATCCAAACAACCTTTCTTTCAGCACAAAGTGGTCCCTCACATGGAGCCTCCGTTTAGCACAGGGTGATCCACACATTTAGCTCAAGCAGCCTCAATCTGGCATAGCATGGTCCCTCACATTGAGCTGTGTGGCGCCCCTGACCTGGTCAGGCACCACTGAGTACTGCACCCATGCTGGGGACAGTACAAAACAGGTAATCCAGAAGGCTGACCGAGGTGTGACTACACAGGCGCATAGTGATCAGGTCTCACACATTTACCTTTGAGAGGACCCCTGGGGATCCCAGGAGGGGGCGAAGCCTCCATCTCCACTCGAGGGGTGTGGTGGAGAGCCTGGTTGCTAGGTGACGTAGGCAAGAACAGGAGAGGAGGGAAGAGTGAGCCGAAGACAGTTGAGTGGTGAAGTTCAGGGAGGGCAGAAGCAGACCCTGTAGCTCTACACAATTCTGACAACGTACGCGCAGTGACTACCGACGGGGGAGATCGGTCACCTGGTAGTGCTGCCCGAAATCCACCCACGACTAAAGAGAGAGCAACGGAGTGGAGAGTAAGGAGACTGTCAGGGAGAACCAGGCCCAAACGTGTAACAGGTCCCGGTGCAGGGATAGATCCACCTGTCCTTTGCCAAACCTGCATGAGGGGGCACTTTACACCCCCAAGACAACACCACAGAGTCCGCAGCCACGTAGCCAAAGTGAGGGCCCATAGCTCACAGGAGGCAAGCAGCCGGAGTGACCTGGTCCAGGCTACAAGCAAACGGGCCAAAAGAAGGGGAGAGAGGCACCAGCAACTTCCCTGGGCGACCCCAGCAGGGCTTCAAGCAGGGGTTACCCCAAAACACAACGGGCTAAGGAAGGCGAGTTGGTAGCCACCCTCACCAGTCAGCCTGAAGGACACCTGGTTCCAGCCTGGTTCATCCCAGCTACGCCCGGGTTACTCACCCTGCCACCATCAGTGAGTAAAAACCCCTGAAAGACATCCTGCTTGTGCGTGTGAGTCATTCTGCGACTTGTAGTTCCACACACCTACACGGGACCCTGGGGCATGCCTCACTCTCAGGAGGCTATTACAACTGACTGCACCTACTATCAGCCCCAGGCACCCCTAACCTGCAGTGGCGGTCTCCACTGACCGCAATTCTGAGAGTGGCGTCACGACAATCAAAATAGAGGATTTCCCACCTGTGACAAGATCCAGCCGCGTGGAGTCCCTGAAGGTAATGCGCCGCTGCACCGACACCGAGCCTCGGGGCCCCACACGTCTGGCGTCACGAACAGGATAAGGACTAGACCTGTTCAGACAGGTGACCATGTGCCTGGGCGGTCCGCTTGGAAAATTGGAAGCGCCGCCATATTGCCACCATGAAAAGCGCGCTGAAAAACAACAGCAGCCCGCGCTGGGAGAAGTTACCGCCCACGAAGAGGTGTGGCTACCCAGAGATCCCCTGAAGGGTCCTGGCCTCGCGAGTGATGAGAGCGGAGGCGTTCAGAGACGTCGGGAAAGAAAGGGAGCCGGAAGCCTGCTGCTGAGGAAAGATCTGCAGAGCAGCGACGACACGGTGAAGATGGCGTCTGAAGATAGGAGCCCAGAGCCAGGTTCCGCTGCCTGGTGGTCCTGGGAGCTTGCCCAGTTCAGTAACCGACTGGAAGCGAGGATCGTGCAGCAGATCCGGGAAGGACGTGCGGAGCTGCAGGAAATCGCTGAGGCAGTTGAGGCCTATGAGGAGAGAGCCGCGCTACGAGTGCCCCACATGACGGCTCAGGTCCCGATGGTGGCGCTGATGGGTGAGTCCTATATTGCCCCTGCCAGCGCGAGTGCCCCGACTCCTGCTGCCACGCCCGCGGTCCCTGAAGAGGCGCCCGGCGTGGCAACGCTGAATCAGGCCGCAGAAGCGCCCAGCCCGGCCCGCACAGATCCCATCGCAGCTGCGACGCCAATCCAGGCCGCCGCAGCGATGCCCTGCTCGTCCCGCCAAGACCAGGCCGCTGCCACGCCAGGCTCGGCCCGCCAAGACCAGGCCGCTGCCACGCCAGGCTCGGCCCGCCAAGACCAGGCCGCTGCCACGCCAGGCTCGGCCCGCCAAGACAAGACTGTACAATTATTTACCCCGGCCTGCCAGGTCAGAGCAGACACCGCTCCCCAGCCCAAGGAAGTCCCTGCTAGGAAGTCCCTGCTGGGGGAGGACCCCGAATACTGGAGGCTGAAGGCTGATCTAGAGGCCCACTTCCCAAAGGAGATGGTGGACCGGTATCTGCTCCCTCCGCATACTCACAGGAAGACTCCTGCAACATTCATGCCAAAGGGTCCCCCGCCCTGGCCTGCTGATGAAAATCCATCCCTAGCGCTGCCACAAGAGGAGTGCCCAGAAGAACTAAGGGGGAGGGGAGGCCAGGAAGCTGAGAAGCTGACCCCAGAGCCATCAGCAGTGGATGCAGCACCAGTCCAAGAGCCAGAGATGCTGCCGTACTCCCGCTGGGATGAAGAGGGCCTGACATCCTCCGCTGAGGAAGATTTGTCCAGATACCTCACCTGGGAGCCTGCAAGCGGTGAGGTGGCAGCCGGGCAGGACCCAGCCCGCAGAACACGGCGCCGCAGCAGGACAAGGGATCCACCTGCACAGCAGTCTCCCGAGGAGAAGGACGAGGTCACGGCCAGAGACTTAGAGGAAAAGCGGTCCTTGAGAAGAGCCAAATCGCAGGTCAGAGGCCCACTTTGTCGAGGAGTTGTAGAAGACTTCAGTCTAAGGTCTGGATATGGCTTTATAGTAGCATCTGGTGTAAAGGAGGGCATATTTGTAAGCAGGAGAGACGTTAGAGCCCATTTGCCCAGAGGACACCCAGGAAGAGACCTACGGAAGGGAGATTTGGTCGAGTTCACAAAACATCAAGGAGAAAGAGGGTGGTACGCACTGGATGTCATACCATGTACCAGGAACCCCTACAGAAATCCTGCTATCTCTACAACAGATGATGACGACAGGTGCCAAAGCCCAATAGGCAAGAGCCCTGGTAAACAAAAGTAAAGTTAAATACAAAAGTACAGCAAGTTAAAGTTTGAAGTTTGCAACGTTATAGAAAAGTTTAAGAAATGGGCCCACATGAACTGATGTGAGAAAATCCTTTTGCACCTCGTGTATGGACCATAGGCTATGAACTGTCTATAGCCACAAACTCTCGCAGTGTTTATAGTTACCCCAGAGGTACAACCACTACCAGGGAGCACGCCTCTTTATAGGGGCCTGGCTCTCCACCACAAAGAGGGTACCTGGTCAGCACCAACTGTGGAGGCTGCCTCTGCATCCTGCCAGAAGAGGCTGAAGGCGCGGCTCCACCAGGCCAGGTATACCCTGAAACCACCAGACCATGAAAGCCGCCTTTACATCCTGCCAGAAGTGGCTGAAGGCGTGGCCAACGGGAGAGGCAGATGGGAAGAAAGGTCTGGGGAAGCTGATGGCCCAGACCTGGTTACCAAAAGAAACCGGTGACCTGCCGCCTGAGAGGGTTTAGGGTGGGTTAACGGACTTGTGGGTGGAGGGTGGTGATGTATGGTACCTGATGGTTTTAAAACGTTTTACCATGTTTTACTGTTTTACGCATTTTAAAATGTTGTCTTGCAGCCCGAGGACGTGCTGGTGATAACTAAGGGGGAATGTGGCGCCCCTGACCTGGTCAGGCACCACTGAGTACTGCACCCATGCTGGGGACAGTACAAAACAGGTAATCCAGAAGGCTGACCGAGGTGTGACTACACAGGCGCATAGTGATCAGGTCTCACACATTTACCTTTGAGAGGACCCCTGGGGATCCCAGGAGGGGGCGAAGCCTCCATCTCCACTCGAGGGGTGTGGTGGAGAGCCTGGTTGCTAGGTGACGTAGGCAAGAACAGGAGAGGAGGGAAGAGTGAGCCGAAGACAGTTGAATGGTGAAGTTCAGGGAGGGCAGAAGCAGACCCTGTAGCTCTACACAATTCTGACAACGTACGCGCAGTGACTACCGACGGGGGAGATCGGTCACCTGGTAGTGCTGCCCGAAATCCACCCACGACTAAAGAGAGAGCAACGGAGTGGAGAGTAAGGAGACTGTCAGGGAGATACCAGGCCCAAACGGGTAACAGGTCCCGGTGCAGGGATAGATCCACCTGTCCTTTGCCAAACCTGCATGAGGGGGCACTTTACACCCCCAAGACAACACCACAGAGTCCGCAGCCACGTAGCCAAAGTGAGGGCCCATAGCTCACAGGAGGCAAGCAGCCGGAGTGACCTGGTCCAGGCTACAAGCAAACGGGCCAAAAGAAGGGGAGAGAGGCACCAGCAACTTCCCTGGGCGACCCCAGCAGGGCTTCAAGCAGGGGTTACCCCAAAACACAACGGGCTAAGGAAGGCGAGTTGGTAGCCACCCTCACCAGTCAGCCTGAAGGACACCTGGTTCCAGCCTGGTTCATCCCAGCTACGCCCGGGTTACTCACCCTGCCACCATCAGTGAGTAAAAACCCCTGAAAGACATCCTGCTTGTGCGTGTGAGTCATTCTGCGACTTGTAGTTCCACACACCTACACGGGACCCTGGGGCATGCCTCACTCTCAGGAGGCTATTACAACTGACTGCACCTACTATCAGCCCCAGGCACCCCTAACCTGCAGTGGCGGTCTCCACTGACCGCAATTCTGAGAGTGGCGTCACGACAATCAAAATAGAGGATTTCCTACCTGTGACAAGATCCAGCCGCGTGGAGTCCCTGAAGGTAATGCGCCGCTGCACCGACACCGAGCCTCGGGGCCCCACAGCTGTTACTGAGGTTCTACCCTATGCCAGAAAGTGACTCCTTGGGCTCATTGTGAGAGACCACCCTGTGCTGGTCTGAAGCTCTTTGGGCTCCTCCTGAAGGTTCAATACTCTTTCAGATTGACACTTTCTGGGCTCCTCCTAGGTTCTACCTTGTGCCTCACTGAAACTCTTTGGGCTCTTCCTGAGTTTCCACCTTATGTCAGAATGTGGCTTTTTGGTTTGAAAGTGTCAGTCTAGCTCTGGGCGGAAGCTTGGAGCCCAAAGAGTCTGTCTACCACAGGGCACACCGTAGAAGGAGCCCAAGGAGCAATAGTTCGCCACATTTGCACTCTCATTGAGGCCAAGAATACACCATTCTGGCACAAGGTGGAAACTCAGAGCCAGAAAAGCCTCAGTCTAGCACAGGGTGAGCCCCTAGAAGGAGCCCAAAAAGCCTCAATCTGCAAAGGCTTGGACCTTCAAGAGGAACCCAAGGATCCTCATTGTTATATAATCTGTGATTTGACTTTCCAACTTTAGAAGTTGATTTTGTGAAGTCTTGCTCCACTTGTGAGGATGTACCGAGAAACATTTTACATTTCTCCTGTCCTGCTTGTACAATTAGGACAGCTGATATTGCCATGATATTTTTAGCTATAGACCTTGAGTGGACCTTCAGAAGGAGCCTCCGTCCAGCACAGTCTGTAGTTGACCTTCTAACTTACCAGTTGATCCTGTGAAGTCGTCTTCTATTTGTAAAACAGACGTTTGATCCATTTCATCCAAGGCCAGACCTCGGTTAGGGGTGCTTCACACACAGCGAGCTCGCTGCCGAGATCGCTGCTGAGTCACGCTTTTTGTGACGCAGCAGTGACCTCATTAGCGATCTCGCTGTGTGTGACACTGAGCAGCGATCTGGCCCCTGCTGCGAGATCGCTGCTCGTTACACACAGCCCTGGTTCGTTTTCTTCAAAGCCGCTCTCCTGCTGTGACACACAGATCGCTGTGTGTGACAGCAAGAGAGCGACAAATGAAGCGAGCAGGGAGCAGGAGCCGGCGTCTGACAGCTAAGGTAAGCTGTATCCAAGATAAACATCGGGTAACCAAGGTGGTTACCCGATATTTACCTTAGTTACCAGCAGCTCTCACGCTGCCTGTGCTGCCGGCTCCGGCTCTCTGCACATGTAGCTGCTGTACACATCGGGTTAATTAACCCGATGTGTACAGCAGCTAGGAGAGCAAGGAGCCAGCGCTCAGTGTGCGCGGCTCCCTGCTCTCTGCACATGTAGTTGCATTACACATCGGGTTAATTAACCCGATGTGTACTGTAGCTAGGAGAGCAAGGAGCCAGCGCTTAGTGTGCGCGGCTCCCTGCTCCCTGCTCACACTGGTAACTAATGTAAACATCGGGTAACCATACCCGATGTTTACCTTAGTTACCAGTCTCCGCAGCTTCCAGACGGCGGCTCCGTGCAAGCGCAACGTCGCTTGCACGTCGCTGCTGGCTGGGGGCTGGTCACTGGTCGCTGGTGAGATCTGCCTGTTTGACAGCTCACCAGCGACCATGTAGCGATGAAGCAGCGATCCTGACCAGGTCAGATCGCTGGTCGGATCGCTGCTGCATCGCTAAGTGTGAAGGTACCCTTAAACCTTCAGAAGGAGCCTCTGTCCAGCACAGTCTGCAGTTGAGGATCTTCTAACCTACCAGTTGATCCCATGAAGTCTTCTAATTGTAAAATAGACCTATGAACCATTTCATCCAAGGCCAGACCCCGGGCAAACCTTCAGAAGGAGCCTCCATCCAGCACAGTCTGCAGTTGAGGACCTTCTAACCTACAAGTTGATCCAGTGAAGTCTTCTTCCACTTGTAAAATAGACCTTTGCTCCATTTCATCTAAGGCCAGACCCTGGGCAAACCTTCAGAAGGAGCCTCTGTCCAGCACAGTCTGCAGTTGAGGACCTTCTAACCTACCAGTTGATCCCATGAAGTCTTCCTCCACTTGGAAAATAGACCTTTGATCGATTTCATCCAAGGCCAGACCATGCATGAATTTCACGAGACTGAACAATCGGAGAGAAAAAATAATTTTCAATATGAAATGTTAGGTCAGCTAGGAGAGGGTTAAAAAATTCAGTATCTCTTCCGTGTTCCACATTTAGAAGCTTCTCGTGGGGAAATAAAAGGCGATGCTGTCTAATTCACAGCGGGCCAAACAAATGAAATTTTCTTTCTTACTATGTCCAAAGAATTTTTTTTTTTTAATTTTTCTTCAAGGGCCCCATGTTGGTTGGAACAGGAAATATATAAATATTCTATAAAAATAAAGAACACGTCTTCCTTTCGTCGGTGAATAAAACTTTTCCATTGTAAGATCCTTAACAAATCTTTTGTTTCACGGCTGAGCTCAGAAGGAGCCTCTCTCTTGGGTTCCTCGATTTCTGTCAAAGCCCCATAGAGAGATTACCAAAAAAGTATTCTGGTCGCCTTTGTGCACCGGTAGCGGGATTAGGCTCCGCATGAAAGGTAGGTGAGAAGGGCACCCAGCAAAATAAAAGTGTGAAATAACAGGAGGCGAGCTCTTACATGCCCAGCCGGTGATTAGTAATTGATGTTGGCTTGGAGTCTCGGCAATAAGCTCGGAATTGTCTTCTCTTCTGGAGACCACATACACCTCATCTCAATGAAAGATTCCCTTTATTGTCTGATGTGAAGAGCTAAATTTCAAGACCGCGGGATTTTTTTTTCCCTTCAATCTTCAGAGGAATATTATTTTCATACCTGATACGTATCCGGCTGTGAAGGGCCATCTCGGAACAGATGTCTCTTTGTCTTGACGGAAGGAGCTTAAGCAAGGATGGAACTTTTATGAGGGGCTTAGCAGAAGGTAACAAGCAACGGGGAGGACGGGGGCTCGGAGCATGTGATTCTCGCCAGAGCATAAAACATTGATTTTCTTTGATTATTTTATTATTTTTTTTTTTTGTCATGCCCCATAGTGTGTAATTCCAGAGGACATTTGATCAAGCTCTTCATAGCACATGTAGCATGAAGGTAGAAATATGCCTCCATTCAGATGGCCGCCACATGAAATCACTCAAGGCATGGTAATCGGCAAGTGTCGTATTATTCCTCAAAATGAGCATCTGGGGCATGCCGGGGCGGCGGGCGGAAAACTGTTTAGGTAAAATAATAGGAAGGATGCGTTTGCGGCAGTCATAAAATTATACGAGAAACTCGAAGAAAGGCAAAAGTCAACTCATCCCAACATCAAGATCCAGGAGAAGGAAAGGTCATGGAGTAGTTGCCGATTGCCAGGGCCAAAACTATAGTGGATGCAGGGGGTCTCTGGCACGTAGGACGGGACCCATGAGCTTCAAGTTACGCCACTGCCGATTGAATGAAATTAGGAGGAAATGTTCTTTCCGAAGTATGAAAACTTCCTGGATCAATGACCAGTGTCGTCCTCCTCCTTGGCGTCATTAGAGAGGTTGTCCAGACTCAAGAAGAGGACTCTGAAGTGCCACCGTTGAAGTTGACCAGTGGCCATTCATTCAACTCCTCTGTAGGTTCATGACCTAAGCCTTTATTGTATAAAGAGGTGTTATCAATCATTGTGCAGGAGGAGGAGGTGAGCTGTGACATCACCTATTGTGAATGATGGATCCTATGTAATAATAATAATAATAATAATCTACTGTATATAGAAGTGTTATCAGTCATTGAACAGAAGGAGGTGAGCTGTGACATCACCTATTGTGAATGATGGATCCTATGCAATAATAATAATAATAATAATCTACTGTATATAGAAGTGTTATCAGTCATTGAACAGAAGGAGGTGAGCTGTGACATCACCTATTTTGTGTGTGTGTGTATATAGAGGTGTTATCAGTCATTTTCCAAGAGGAGGATGTGAGCTGTGACATCGCCTATTGTGAATGATGGATCCTATGTTGTTGTTGTTGTTATTAATAACAACAACAATAACATAGGATCCATCATTCACAATAAGTGATGTCACAGCTCACATCCTCCTCCTCATGCACATTGACGTAACACCTCTATATACAGTAGATTATGATTATCATCAGTGGTGTTCATAAGTCCTGCATAGGATAAATTGATTTTTCAGGTTTTAAACGTTTTCTGTGGAATATCTTCGATGCTAATATGACATATTATATATGGTTTTGTTCAGAAAACAATTTTGCATTCTCTCCCTGTAATATTTGTAGCTTTTGAAGCAGTTTTGCCTGAAATTATTGCAACAATATGGGAATTGAAAGCACAACTAAATATTGTACAGCTTCAGATCCAAAATTAGCCAATCACAGATGAGGTTCTTGTGACCAATCATAACCTGGATATGGCAGCCAATCACATTCCATTCCATTGCATCACATCTGCTGCTTAGTTTGTTTGTTTTATCTGTAGGTCTATCTAGTGAATGATACTGTAGAGCTTTATGATGGAGCCTTCAGATCTTTGTCAGCGGAGGATCGTGTGCGAGTTGTGGTGCTACATGAAGAGGGTTATACTGGCCCCCAGATCGCAAGGAAGGTCGGCTGTAATCAGAGGACAGTTGTAAGAATTTTGCAGAAACATAAGCAGCTTGGAATTACCCAGGACAGGCCCAGATCTGGTCGGCCCAGAAAGTCAACTAAAAGGGAGGATAGATACTGATAAGAACATCCTTTGCAAATGGAAAGCTCAGCTCTACTCAGCTTATGCAAGAATGGCAAGAAAAGTGCAATATTGAGGTAGCAACATCAACTGTTAGGAAGAGATGTTTGGAAGCAGGATTGAGAGGGTGCAAGGCCCGAAAGAAGCCATTGATGACAGTCATACAGGGTGCAAGGCCCGAAAGAAGCCATTGATGACAGCCATACAGGGTGCAAGGCCCGAAAGAAGCCATTGATGACAGCCATACAGGGTGCAAGGCCCGAAAGAAGCCATTGATGACAGCCATACAGGGTGCAAGGCCCGAAAGAAGCCATTGATGACAGCCATACAGGGTGCAAGGCCCGAAAGAAGCCATTGATGACAGCCATACAGGGTGCAAGGCCCGAAAGAAGCCATTGATGACAGCCATACAAAGACAAAGGCGAACACTGGGGGCATTGAAATATTTAAAATGGAGGAAGGAGGAGTGGGAAAAAGTGCTATTTAGTGATGAAAGCACTTTCTGCATTTTAGGAAATGATGGCAAGTCTTATGTGAGAAGGTTTCCACATGAAGAGCACAAGCCAGAGTGTCTGAGCTTCTCTGTGACACATCCGATGACAGTAATGGTCTGGGGCTGTATGGCCGCCAATGGTGTGGGAAGGCTTCAGATTGTGGAGGGTTAATGCAAAAAAATACATGGACATCCTCAACACCTGTTTTCAGGGGATTATATCTTCCAGGATGATAATGCTCCTTGTCACAGAGCTAAGACAGTAACGGAATGGAAACAAAAAAAGAACAAGGTGGCTACTATTGACCGGCGAGCCCAGTCCCCAGACCTCAATCCAATAGAAAATATGTGGCACAAGGTATCAATAGAGATATCTAAAAAACAGCCAAGGACCAAGAGAGAGTTGATTGAGGCTCCGATACAAGCCTGGAACCATCATCACTCGTGACCATCTGCAGAAGCTTGTGCACTCAATGCCACAGAGATGCAAAGGCTGCCAATAAAGTATTAGAAGCTAAAGATGCACTCACAAGGCCCGAATCAGGACTCGGAATTACATAAAAAATAATACATCTTAAAAAGTAAAATTGAAGTCTGTGTGAACTTGCATTGGACGTTAATGAACTTAGAGACCTGTTCACCATTCTACACACTGTACTGGTGGAGGTATGGTTATACTGGAAAACAAATATCAAAAATGCACATACCATAACAATCTATACACTTGGGACATTCAAAAATGAGTATGGCATACAATGAGGGATTAGAAAACATATATGTTCCACCAGTTTCACTGTAGAGATGCAGAAGTATGAAATATGTAGTTTTCTTTATGCCTATGCAGGACTTATGAACACCACTGTAGAGGTGCCATCAGGAGGAGGTGAGCTGTGACATCTATTGTGAATAGTGTATTGTGTTATCTACTGTATGGAGGTGTTAGCAGTCATTGCACAGGTGAGCTGTGACATCACCTATTGTGTGGGTGTGTGTATGTGTATATAGAGATGTTATCAGTCATTGTCCAAGAGAAGGTGAGCTGTGACATCACCTATTGTGAATTATGGATCCTGTGTAGTAGTAGTAGTCTACTGTATATAGAGGTGTCATCTGTCATTCAATAGGAGGAGGAGGTGAGCTGTGATATCCCCTATTGGTTATAGCTTTTATTTGCCTTGCTGGCAGCTACCTGGCACTCGAGTTCATTCTCCCGTATCTCGCTCTTCCCGTTTGGTGTTACCAAGTGTTTAATCATTTAGTACCGAATTGTAATATTAATCTTCTTGTCCCAAGTGCATAACGTTCCATTTTTCTGTATCAAACTTGATTTGCCTTGTATTAGTGTATTAACCTTTGTATAATGCCGTTTGCTGCCACCTTTGCTTATTAGGGTCCGGCCGGCAGCAGCCCGAGGTCATGTTTGATGGGTCACACATGAAGAAAAGTTCCTTAAATCCCACACAAAGAGGACAAGATAAGACGGGTGTCACCAATGGACAAGAGGAACCTGAGCAGGTACCAGGACACTATCGGTGGTAATAGTCTGTGCTTTAGTCTCCATGTTTCTGCCCCGATCCTGGCCTTCTCTTACAGCACTGTAGATCCCTAGGGGTTGTATAAGCCGCGGCCGGCCATAACTTGTCACTTATACTGATGGTGGAAGGAGCCCGCCCTGAAGGAGTGATGTGATATTTCTATGTTGCAGTTGACCATCGGTGACGGGATCATGGCCGGCATCTGTCACAGCCTGACCCATCCCGGCAGAGTACAGGTGAGAGTCTTCCCGGGTCTGGGGGGGGTCACGTAGGCAGTACCAAGCTGGAGAGGATGGGTCCGGGGGGCAGCGCCACGTCCCTACCCCCGCCCTGCTCATCATGACTGATAGATCTCTGCGGAGAAGCCGTCAATCACTGGATGGAGGGCAGGGAAGCGTAGAGGAGTCGCCAATCACTGGATGGGGGGCGAGGAAGTGTAGAGGAGTCGCCAATCACTGGATGGGGGGCGAGGAAGTGTAGAGGAGCCGCCAATCACTGGATGGGGGGCGAGGAAGTGTAGAGGAGCCGCCAATCACTGGATGGAGGGCAGGGAAGCGTAGAGGAGCCGCCAATCACTGGATGGAGGGCGGGGAAGGGTAGAGGAGCCACCAATCACTGGATGGAGGGCAGGGAAGTGTAGAGGAGCCGCCAATCACTGGATGGAGGGCAGGGAAGTGTAGAGGAGCCGCCAATCACTGGATGGAGGGCAGGGAAGTGTAGAGGAGCCGCCAATCACTGGATGGAGGGCAGGGAAGTGTAGAGGAGCCGCCAATCACTGGATGGAGGGCAGGGAAGCGTAGAGGAGTCGCCAATCACTGGATGGGGGGCGAGGAAGTGTAGAGGAGTCGCCAATCACTGGATGGGGGGCGAGGAAGTGTAGAGGAGCCGCCAATCACTGGATGGGGGGCGAGGAAGTGTAGAGGAGCCGCCAATCACTGGATGGAGGGCAGGGAAGCGTAGAGGAGCCGCCAATCACTGGATGGAGGGCAGGGAAGTGTAGAGGAGCCGCCAATCACTGGATGGAGGGCAGGGAAGTGTAGAGGAGCCGCCAATCACAGGATGGGGGGCGAGGAAGCTTAGAGGAGCCGCCAATCACTGGATGGAGGGCGGGGAAGTGTAGAGGAGCCGCCAATCACAGGATGTAGGGCGGGGAAGGGTAGAGGAGCCGCCTATCACTGGATGGAGAGCGGGGAAGCTTAGAGGAGCCGCCTATCACAGGATGGAGGGTGGGGAAGCGTAGAGGAGTCGCCAATCACTGGATGGAGGGCGGGGAAGCGTAGAGGAGCCGCCAATCACTGGATGGGGGGCGAGGAAGCGTAGAGGAGCCGCCAATCACTGGATGGAGGGCGGGGAAGTGTAGAGGAGCCGTCAATCACTGGATGG